>NC_025685.1:1839555-1915036 GCF_000633955.1 Camelina sativa | reverse complement strand
CCCGACAACAAATTAACCTGAATAAATATTTCTGTGTGTGTGTGTGTGTGTAAATAAATGTAGAGGAGACTACTTTTACTTTGACTAGTTCCAATGAGAATCATACACGTCTCGTTCTTTAATTAGGCTGGATCCTCATCTTCCCATCACCGTCCGTCCCACTACAACCCCAAATCCATCCATCCCACATTCTTGCCTTAGAAGGTTTCACTAATTACACTTCCTTTTTTTGTTTTTCTATTTTGAGATTTGACAACTTTTCTTTATATATTTTTTTTAAAAAAAGTTGTTTGGACAAAACCAAATCATTTTGCAATTTGCAGTAATGCTTCTTTTCTTTTTCTTTATCCAATCATTTTTTTTTTTTGTAGTTCATTGGATCCATTTTACATCATGTATGTATGTAGTAGCTATTGTTGTAAATTCTAAACAAAATTAGAAACTGCTAAACTACTAGACTACCTATAATGCCCATTATTATAATATCTGTTTGAAGTAACATTTCTTTATTGAATACTACTATATACTAATAAAAGGTAGTCGACTTATTTTTTTTTTTGCTGTGGTTAAAAAAGCTCAACTTGTTAATTCCATGACTAATTATGCCAAATTACATAATTTTTTGGACCGACCTCATTCTCTAAAAATGTAATCTAGCCATTAAAAAACATCAAATATAAAATAAATTCTAAAAAATTTCTTGGCAGCGAAGGAGAGAGAAAGAGAGAAGAGGAGGAGGGAGGTATCTGAACCATCTGTTTTCTCTCTGAAATAAAATAAATAAATAATTTTTTGGGTAATATTCTAAACTTGCACATTTGATCTCTCCATCCAGTTTTTTTTCATCCTCTTAAGTTGTGAAGACTAATCAAGATTTATTCTTTCTTCTGGTTTCTTTTCTTCCTTCCTCCTTTGTTTGACCTCCTCGTTTCTTTCCGCATTTTCTCGGGAAAAATCCAATACACAAACACAACACACACACAAAAAAAAACAAAAAAAAAAAAGATTGTGGTTTTCTGATAGTCTCTCTAATTAAATCCTTTTTACCCAATTGGTTCTGGCCTGATTTGGCGCAAACCCTTTTCTTTTTTTTTGTTTGTGTTAATTTGGATTCTGGTGTTTTGGGTGGTGGATCAGAGGAAGAATATGATGACGAGTATGGAAGGGATGATGGAGATGGGTGTGTTGGATGATATCATTAGGAGATTGTTGGAAGGTAAAGGAGGCAAACAGGTTCAGCTTTCCGAGATCGAGATCCGTCAACTCTGCGTTAACGCCCGTCAAATCTTCCTCTCTCAGCCTAATCTTCTCGAGCTTCATGCCCCCATTCGCATCTGCGGTCTCTCCCTCTCTCTCTCTCTCTCTCTCTCTCTCTCTCTCTCTCTATGTGGGGATGATGATGATGAATAAATGTTGTGGCTTTTTGGTTTTGATGATTTGGGTTTGATTGGTATTACACGATTGATTAAAAAGATGATTAATTTTGCATGTAAGATGAGAGATTGATTGATGATGAAATTTTTTTTGTTGATTAGGGTTCCTTTTTTTTCCTTTCTTAATGTCTTGTGTTTGAAGATTGAGGGCTTTCTTTTCCCTATATTTAATATGGCTTCCTCTGCATATGAAACTCTAGAAAGTTTTGATTTTGATGGATTTTTTGCATTATGTTTCCTAAAAATCTGCCTGATGGTTTCATCTTTGAGGTACTTATGGTTTTTCACTTTGATATCTCTAATCAGGTGATATCCATGGACAGTACCAAGACCTTCTCAGGCTATTCGAATATGGAGGCTATCCTCCTTCTGCAAACTATCTCTTCCTCGGCGATTATGTTGATAGAGGCAAGCAAAGTCTTGAAACCATTTGTTTACTCTTGGCTTACAAAATCCGTTATCCATCCAAGATTTTTCTCTTGAGAGGCAACCATGAAGACGCTAAGATCAACAGGATTTACGGCTTCTATGACGAATGCAAACGGAGATTTAATGTACGTCTTTGGAAGATTTTCACCGACTGCTTCAATTGTTTGCCCGTAGCTGCTCTCATTGACGAGAAGATCCTTTGTATGCATGGTGGCTTGTCACCCGAATTGCAAAACCTGGGGCAGATCCGAGAGATTCAAAGGCCTACTGAGATCCCTGACAATGGTCTTCTTTGTGATTTACTTTGGTCTGATCCTGATCAGAAGAATGAAGGATGGACTGATAGCGACCGAGGTATCTCCTGCACGTTTGGAGCCGATGTTGTCGCTGACTTTTTGGATAAGAATGATCTTGATCTCATTTGCAGAGGCCATCAGGTAAACAGACTTCCCTAGAGATCAACCAGTTCTGCGATTTTTTTCGTTCTTTAGAAATACTTGATATTAGTTGAGATACTCTTATGAGAACCTCTCAAGATATTGACTTGCTAGGGATGAGTTTGCAGGTAGTGGAAGATGGGTATGAGTTTTTCGCAAAACGGAGATTAGTCACAATATTCTCAGCTCCAAACTATGGTGGAGAGTTTGACAATGCCGGTGCATTATTGAGCGTGGATCAATCTCTCGTTTGCTCCTTTGAGATTCTGAAACCGGCTCCAGCTTCTAGCAGTAATCCTCTCAAGAAGGTTCGTTTAAAAGACCAAGAAGTCCCTTCTTTTGACAATTCAATTGGTTAGCTAGGATAAACCAAATAATCTGAATTCAACAGGACTATGCCTTTTGGACATGTTGAGTCTCATGACAAGTTTTGTTCTTTTGGTTACTTCGAGTCAAAGTTAACACATATTTCCACAATCTAAATTTTCTCCTTTTTATTATCAGGTACCAAAAATGGGGAAGTCTTGAAACTCAATAAAGCTTATCAGGCTAGGCTCGGTGCATTTCTTCAGATGTGGTAAACTGCAATGAAGAGGAGAACCTCAAAAGGCTACTTTACTTAGTCATCAAAGAAGAAGAAGCATCTGTAGAAAAAAACAAGAGAGAGAGAGAGAAAAAAAAACAAAGGTTGTTAATCCAAATATTCTGTGTATAGTTGCAGAAACATCTCTTTTCTGCTTCTGGAGATCGTCATCATCTCCTTTTGGTCTGTTCTATTTGTCTTTCTTGTTTCGGTTACTCCTTTTTTTTTTTTTTAACACCTTAGTTTAACTTAGAGTGGCCTCTCCTCTTTTTGCATTTAATTTTCTTGTATCATCAAATTCCCACATTTCTTAATCTTTTTTCCATATTGAATTTGACTTTCAATGTTTGGCTCTTTACTTTTCTGATTCTTCTGTACAGTAACCTTTTGATTTACCGAGTATTTCTTAATGGGGTTTCTTATTTTTCACCCAACTATAGCAGTGCTTTTTACAGAGATTGTCTACTGGTTAAATTGCTAAGGAACTCAAAAAATATTTCATCTTTGAAAACCTCTTCTCCCTATACTTTCCTTGTCAATCTTCTTGCGCATCCCTCTGGATTCTAGCTAGCCTGTGCCGCCGGAAATCCCACCTGAGTTAAAACATTCCAAAGCAAGATTCAAGCAAACATCAATCGGTTTAAAAACTTGTAAAGGGGAACTGAACGATTTGAGAGAGAGAGAGAGAAAGAGGCAAAACCATAGTAAGAGCATTTGTCCAAGATATGTTAGGCGCAAAAAGATCATCATCTGACCAGAAGACTTTATAATCAGCTCTAATATTGCACTGCTTCCGTAACAAGGTTCTTCTGCGGAATGAGCAGCTGTTTGAACAGCGAAGCCCATTGCATAGCAGAACGGGACCATGACCTAAAACATAACAGAGACAAGCTCTCTCAATCTCTCACTCTTAAGACTTATGAATTCTCAATAGTTTTCTATCTCAAGATTTCAAAAACACCGGTATTACCTGATTACTGCCATTACTAGTAAAGTAAGCTTCTGAGCAAGCTTCAAAGACACTGTTACAAAAGGAGGCACAGATGCGTGGAGGCCCTGACTGAATCCCAAACTTTGAGTGACAGACTGAAAGTTCCAACAGCTCAAACAAATCCAAGCAATCTTGAGTAGCTTCTCCATAAGTAGCCAGCTTTTTGGAAGCTAATGAAGCTGACTGCATGGTTGAAGCAGAGCAACCAGTCTTCCAACTGAACACTTTCCACAGGTCTAGATACTTCAACTGAAGATAAGCAGACTGAGGTTCTGACTGGTATGGCGGTGATACTGATCGTACTCCATTCTCATTTGTTTTAAAGGCTTCACCTAAAGAACAAACACTTAATTTCAACAACACATTGTACAATACAGAATCCAATCTTCGTTATAATGAAAGACTACCGCCCCATCTCCTGTTGCAATGTGTTGTATAAGGTTGTTTCAAAGATCATCGCCAATCGGTTAAAGTCTATCCTGCCAGCGTTCATCGCTCCAAACCAATCTGCTTTTATCAAAGATCGACTTATGATGGAGAATTTGTTGCTTGCGTCTGAGCTGGTGAAGGATTATCATAAAGAGTCAATCTCCTCGCGTTGCATGATGAAGATTGACATCTCCAAGGCTTTCGATTCAGTCCAGTGGTCTTTCTTGCTCAACGTCCTCAAGGCTATCAATCTACCCAGTGTTTTCATACATTGGATTGAACTCTGTATTGGTTCGACTTCTTTCTCAGTTCAAGTAACTGGGGAGCTAGCCGGCTATATTCAGAGTACAAGAGGTTTACGTCAAGGATGTTCTCTATCTCCTTACCTCTTTGTCATTTGTATGAATGTGTTATCCCTTATGCTTGACAAAGCTGCAGTTGATCGCCGTATAGGTTACCATCCTCGTTGCAAGTCTCTCAATCTCACCCACCTCTGTTTTGCGGATGACATTCTTGTCTTCACGGATGGGCGTTCTAGCTCTATTGCTGCAACTTTGAGCATTTTCGAACAGTTTGCTGCAGCCTCTGGCCTTAAAATTAGCTTGGAGAAGTCTACTCTCTTCATGGCTGGTTCCACGCCTGAGCAACAGCAAGATATTCTACAACATTTCCTGTTTGCGGCTGGTTCTCTTCCTGTTCGTTATTTGGGTCTTCCTCTCCTTACTAGGTCGATGACGAGATCAGATTATCTGCCACTTCTTGAACGTATCCGTCAACATATTACCTCCTGGACAGGTCGTTTTCCTCTCCTTTGCAGGCAGGCTCTTGCTCATCAAATATGTGCTTGCTAGTCTCACCAACTTTTGGCTCTCTGCTTTTTGTTTGCCAAAGAAGTGTTTGCGGGAGATAGACGGTTTGTTCTCGGCTTTCTTGTGGTCTGGTCCGGATCTTAACTCGAAAAAAGCAAAGGTTTCCTGGTTGGATGTGTGTAGGCCTGTGGCTGAAGGGAGTTGGGGCTTCGTCGACTGCATGAGACGAACATGGTTTGTATCCTTAAGCTTACTTGGCGCCTTCTCTCTGCTCGATCCTCCTTGTGGGCTCGTTGGATTCGTTACAACCTGCTCCGCTCTGATTCCTTCTGGTCTGTTAGTGCATCGAGTGTTAGTGGTTCCTGGATGTGGAGGAAAATATTAAAGCATCGCAACCTAGCCATGTCGTTTTACAAAATGAAGGTCTCCTCTGGGATTGACACCTCCTTTTGGTTTGATAACTGGAGCTCCCTCGGTCAACTTTTTGCTTTGTTTGGGGCTCTGGGTTGCATTGATGTGGGGATCTCGAAGCAGAGTACGGTGGCAGAGGCTCTTTCCCTGCATCGTAGACGTCGACATCGTACTGAACTGTTGAATCAGTTAGAGGACGAGCTTCAGTCTCTTCGTCCTTTGTTGCAGGTCCTTGGCCGTGATCAGCCATTATGGCAATGCCGGAATGGTTCTTACAAATCCACCTTTGCTACATCTGATACTTGGCATTTAACTCGTCAGCACTACCCTCATTGCGCTTGGTCTAGTGGAGTTTGGTTCACTCACTCTACTCCGAAATACTGCTTTGTTACTAGAACTGTCAATTGGGCTGTCCACTGTCCAATGGGTGTGTCCATATGGGTGTTTCTATATATGGGCTATATTTGGACGGGCTATAATGGACAATGGTCCATTTGGACAATGGTCCAAAATATGCCCATGTCCATTTGGACATGCCCATTGGACAATGTTTTTTATTTTTGTTGTTTTAAGAACAGTCCTTAGTATTCTGTATTATATACCATTTCTAATTATATAAAAAACTGATAAATAATGTTAAACTGAAAGGTTACAAAACCTATGAAATTACTTAATAAGAGAGGTGTCTTGGCGACTTGGAGTTGAAGTTAATAATATAGGATTCATGTGAAGAAAATTAAAAATAAAAATCTAAAGAACAGAAGATCGATATGTCACATGGAATGGGACATACATATTAAGATGTCTTTCTATCCTCCGTCTTCCTCCCTTTGATGACAAGAAACCATTTCTTAAACCACATCTCTGAGCTGCCTCTTTCTACATTCAACCACAAACATAACAACAATTCACAATGATTTCAACAACAGGAACACAATTCGATGAACAACTTTAGAGAATGAATGAGGATAGAAACAAGTACCTGGAGAGTGATATTCAGCATTACACTGCCACAATAGTCCCTTCTTCCTCAACAAACTCAAACTCATCACCAAGTTCTTCAAAACCCCGAACCCAATTCCTTGCACAAATGAGAGCTTGCACATTGGAGGGTAATAAGCAACTCCTATATTTGTTAAGTACTCGACTCCCTATGCTAAAGGCGGATTCAGAAGCCACAGTTGTAAGAGGTATACTAAGAACATCACAAGCCATTAAGGCTAACTCCTTAAAACGACCTGAATTGTCTTTCCAATATGAGAGCAGATTCAAATTTTTAAACTGAACCATATCTAACCCTGACTCCTCTAGATAAGTATCTAGAGGAGATTTTCCATTACCTCCATTATTTTGTGAAAAGTAAGTATAAAATCCCTGACATAAGAATCAACAACAAGCTCAAAGTAAGTCACAAATTGTTACTTGGCTAGCTTTTCACAACCGACTTTCGACGGGTGATAAGTTGGTCCAATGGACGGCTACTGCAAATGGTGCATGTGTCCTCTGTAACAGCCAACAGGAAACTCGAAACCACCTCTTCTTCTCCTGTCCTTACTCCTCTCAAGTTTGGTCTTCTCTGACTTCTACTTTGTTGGGGAATAAGTTCACTGTAGTTTGGGATCAGCTAGCCTCTTTGCTACTCGACGACTCCATCCCTCGGCTCCAACGTTTTCTTCTGCGTTATGCTTTCCAAATTTCGATACACAGTATTTGGCGTGAACGCAATGCTAGGCGGCATGATAAGGCTCCCACTCCATCGTCCAGTCTCTTCCGTTTCATCGACAAAAGCATCCGTAACAGGCTGCTCACCTTGTCGAAGGTTCCTGGTTATGAGAATGGTCTTCAGCTCTGGTTCCAATCTCACCCACTTTAATCGGTTGTTTTAAGCAATTTTAGATTTCTATTTCTAAATTCAGCTACAATGATGCATTAAGTTGTAAAACAGTCTTTTTTGGTGAATATAATTTAACATTCATACAAAAAAAAAAAAGAGACGAAGCAATAAAACCAGAAACACCAACTTCGTTATATTTCTTCCCATCTTTCTCAGCTAATCTCTCTCTCTCTACGGATGCTCTCAAGTTCTTCGTTTTTTTCTTTAAAACTGATTCTCCCTCTCTTCCTTCTCCAGTTTTTTTTAGTAGTCGTCAAAAGGCTTTGGTTTAAGTCATATGAAGCGTTCCAATCCGGTTTACTATTCGATTTCGGTTTAATTATTTGGTTTCGAAATTTTCTCGGTCTTTGAAATTCACAAACCAAAATTAAAGCTGCGCACCATTATCCCTCCGGTTCATCGACATCAATTTAGAAAGGATAACAATTCGGTTCATTTCCGTAAATAACCTTTTTGTCTGGTTGTCTGTATTGAGAAACATTAAGGGTAATTTAGTAATTCTAAAAATTGCAAACGTTTTAGCGAGCAGAGAGGATCCCCGAAAGCCAAGAAGACACACATACTCTCTTCCGTCGCCGCCGCTAGTCTCGTCGGTGAGTTCCTTATTCTCCCGTTTCTAAATCTCTGATCTTTCGTTGGTATCCTGTGTTTGAATCCCTTTTTCTCTACCTGGGTTTTTGTCTCAGCTCTTTAGCTTTCTTGATTTCTGCGTTTTTTTGGATTTTTTTTTTTTTTTTTTTTTTNTGTCTTGTCTTGATCCGTGTGTTACCATCTCTGTATATAATCGGATGCTTTATCTCTAGTTCCTTTGATTGATTTTTAATTCCGTGATTTCTTAGGGTACGTTTGTTTGATTCCAGTGTTGTGTGCTTAATGGTCTGAGAAAGTTGTTGATTCTTGGCTCGGATAATTCACTTTTTGAGAATCTCTTAAAATTAGAGACTTTGGATTCATCTGATGGGTTTTGTGTGTTTTAGCCTTTTAGGTTTGTTTGTTTACCAGGAAAGTGTTAAGAGTCTACATCTAATTTTGTTTTATGAGCTGAAGAATAGTTTAAGAGCTTATCTTTCATTAGGGTATCAAAAGCCTATCTAGTCCATTGGTTCTTCAGCTCTGACCTTTAAGTTATCTCCTGTGTGTTGGGTTTGAAGTCTACGTTTGATTCCTATCTTAATTCTGAAGAGCCTGCCTACATCTACATGTTTTCTTTTTAGGAACATAACATCAATGGAGACGCAGCAGAAAACTCAAGCTGAAAACCCGCCAAAACCGGCCACGTCTTCATGTAGAAAGATGGCAAAGGATGATGCCAGTTTCCTAGAAGACGTTAAGGATCACATCGATGAATTCATCAATGCTTCTATGGATGATCACAAGAACTGTTTCAACAAGACCATCAAGAAGGTTCTTCTCTTCATTGTTTTACTAAACACACATAATAGATCTTGATTACTGAGAGAGCCACTACTTGTGATTTGGCTAACTGTATAGCTTGTGATTGATTTTTTTCAGATGTTTGGATTATCAAGGGCTGTTGCAGAGAAGCATGAAGCTGAGGCTAAAGGAGTCGAGAGTTTTTTGCCTCTTCAGACTTCAGTCTCGGATTAGTAGAGAAACTGATAGAATCAATCTATAACATGTTGTTGGTTTGGTTTGTTTCGTTTAATGTTTATGGGATATACCCGTTTTAATTTATTACAGTAAATAAATTGAAGAGTACAATTTATTTTTACAATAACAAATCAACAGTCAAAAACATTGTTTTTAGTTGAGTGCCAAAGAGTGTTATGAATCTATTAATTCTGCAATTTCCTATTTTCAATGTGGAAAGCAAACCGAGTTAGACATCCCGTTCCATCCTACACGTCCTTAAGAGGTGTTAATATTTAGCTCAACCGATTTTCATGTAATGTTAATTCAACACTTGGGTTACTTTTTAATGGTTTTCCAAATAATTTTGCTATGTAAACTAATTTTTATTTGAATTGGTTTCAAGGTTTTTGTTGCAGCTAGATGAGAGGAGAATCTCACTTGCTTCAGCTCAAAGCGTTTCATATGGTTAGGCTCAGCCTCTGTTTCTTGATGAAGCTCAAGTTCGTTTTTTAGTTTTGAGATCTCATCTTGCCTTCCCATGTTGAAATGTGTTTTGATGATAAAGCACGTTCCTTTTCTGTGACATCTTCCAGAGATTTGATTTTCAAGATCAAAGATTCCGAAGAGGATTGAATTGACAAGCTCGTGTGAGTGTGTGTCTTAGATAGGCCATAGTAGTAGGTTTATGGTTTAGGTAACGACTTAAAAGTTGAACATAAACTGATTAGAACGAACACATATATATTTGTTTTGCTTTTCTGTTGTGTTGCAGACAAGTTTTGTTTCAGTTGCATCAAACAATGGATCAAAGTTGTTTAGAGAGTACTTAAGAGTATCTAACTCTGATTTCATCTTTGTTTTGCAGATTTGTATTGACAAAAGAACAGAGATAAAGGTTGAGATGTTACTAATCAGAATAAGGTTGAGATGTTACAAATCAGAATAAGGTATGTCAGTAGAATCAAATGTAAATAATTGCCAAGAGAATTAACTATGACAAAAAGAAAAACCCAAAGCCATAATATCTAATCAACTGGTTCTAACATTAAAGAACGCGAAGGTGGAGCCTTGAAGCATAAGGATTCCAAAAGAGTCCAATCGCCTCGCCTGCTTTCAGTTCCTTTCTTTGAACAAAATCCTTGTTCCAATTGTTATTCAATACATAGCTTCCAGCTGAATTCCATCTCTTGAAACACAACTGATGCGTAGTTTTTTCTTTACTATCGAACACGGTGATTTTTAGCCCCAGATGGTCTTCGTCTTCCACTAATTTGATCTCTTCTTCTGTCAAGTAGTTCAGAATATGCTCATTCGTGGGTTCCTTTGGTATTAGAAGCCGTGTCTGACTACCGACGTCGCTCATGGTGAGTGTTTTCTTGATTTTCCATATATCTGCTTCTATCGAGACAGTTAACTCTGTTGCAATAATCATGTCGCTCTCTTCCCCTGGCATGTTTCTGAAGTATGCGAGGCTAACTCCTGTTTCGTTTCTTGTGACAGATGGAGGAACCACACATGCAAACTCTCCACCTTGGCAAGGAAAGAGATCAAGAAGAGCAACACTTTCGCAAGGAAAGAGTTCGAGAAGACGTGGCGATGTTGGAGACGATGGAGGAGTATCATCTTGTGTGTTCATTACCAGTCCTTCGCTTCTTATACCACAAGGCACCGTATACGCCAACCCTTCACCGTTGCACGGAAAGAGAAGCATCGTTGGAGACGAATTAAAATAGGTGAATGGGAATGTTACTTTTGAGAATTTACTTATATATAGACATACGAACTTCACAATCCTAATCAGAGTCGAAGATGGCTATAAACTATTTTCCCAATTTGTGAAGGAAAACAATTTCTAGTCGAAATACAACAAAATTCACATCTACCACAACTGAATCATTCCATGTTTACCAATTTTTTAAAAAAGATTATCCATACGAGCTCAAAGTAAGATAACCAACGAGAGTTAACTTGAACAAAACTAAATAACATCTGACAAAAAAAGACAAAGGGGCAAAGGCAAATTGTATTCAGTACCAAGTAGAAACCAAAAAACAGAAACATGGAATAGAATATAGTTCTAAACCAAAGTGGGTTTTTAGTCTTCCTCCTCTCCCTCGTTCTCAGCGATGTTGAAGTACCTCAACTCATAGAGATTACGGTCCTTGTTCGCTGCAATCACTCTGAGCCAATCCCTCACATTGTGCTTCTTGAGGTATTTCTTTGTCAAGTACTTCAAATACCTGAAATCACACACACAAAAAAGACAGTTAGTAGACAAACAAATGCACTTGGGATTGCTTAAACTAAGAAACAAACCAATCACCACTTGTGTTAGACACTGTTAGATTAGTATGGCTCTAATAAAGTCACTTTCTATCACATCTTTAGACTGACACAGGATCACAAGCAATGAAACAAAACGAGCAAAGATCAATTGAGTTTCATCAGTTATTACCTCTTGGAGAATTGGCCATCTGAAGTAACAGTGATCTTGCTCTTCTCACGGGTGATTGTGACTGAATCACCAAGAGCACCAGCTTTGCCACCGACCTTGATCCTCTCCTGAAGGAACTTCTCAAGGGAAGCAATCTCCATGATCTTGTCATCCACAGGCTTGGAACAATCAATGGAGAAGGAAACTCCCTTCTTCTTTCCCTTGGCAACAGCTGCACTTCCACGACTCATTTTTTCAACCCTTCTCTGCAAATTCCAAACATTCAATCCATAAGAATTCAATCACACATTCATCGCGTTTTAGCTACAGATAAATGAATCCTATGGTTTCTACATTACATTAAACGCCATTTTCAAGCTCCTATGACTACCTCATAACCTGGAAAATGTGGAGTGAGATCTGTTTAGCAGATGAGAATTGAAACTTCTTAGATTCATTATATCTATTCTAGCCATACTCAATTACACTTTCAACAGAAGAAAACAAAAAAGAAGCTAAGCCAAGAGGAAATGAAACTAAGAATTCGTTTCTTCTATTCAATCTTCACATCTTGCGAGACAAGCCTATATCGAATTATAATCAGAAATTGAAGAGCTTGCATTCCATTGGAGAGAGATAGTAACAGTGTACCTTGAAACAAACCCTAGAAGGTGATACTCTCTGAGGAGACGAGCGGCGTCTTTTAGCTCTGGGGAGAATGAAACAAAGGGCTCTAGGGTTTTGGCGCATTTAAAGTGGTCGGTCTTGTAACCCTAATTTATATTCTTTTTAAATAACCCTAACCTCCCCCAAGTTTTTCTTTTATCTCAAAGCAACCCCAATACTTCTCTAGTTTTATAAATAACCTCAGCCTCCCCTAGATTTTCTAAATCTCAAAATAACCCGAAAACTTCATATTTTAATAACAACTCCAAATTAGTAACCAAGCAAGTCATACCTTTTCCTGTGAATCATCAACAAATTGAATCATGGATTTATTATTTTCAATACGTTCTCTCTTACAAATCTGTATCTTGTGTGCAATATGCAACACAGAACAATCCCTCTGAAAGTATCAAAAGAATGATATAATAATAATATGCAAATTGCTTTTAATAAAAAAAATACATGAAATATTTGCTTAAAGGTCTACAAAAATCATCTCTAGCTACGTGTCCCCTGTAGTAGCAAACAGAATAAGCAGTGACCACCATTGCATGTTAAAGGGTTCAGAATTTAGTCTTTGTGAGATATGTTTTCCGGCGGCAGAAATATCGGATATCGGTTGGTAGCTTCAGTTTTGTGGTCATAGTACTCCACCACAGCTGCTCCAGCCAAAGCAGCTAAGGTCAGAGCCTGAGCGTGCAACCTGAGAAGAAGGAAAATGCTGTGAAAATGTTTCCATGTAAGGAGAAAGTTGTAATATTAAAATTTGTGATACATTCTATCATCTCCTGTTACATCCATCATCATTATATGTTCATGGCAAAAACACACATAGAACAAAGTGTAATAATCAACATCAGAGTTCCCGGACTTGAATGGAACAGAAGTGTAAATTTGTTGTGCGAACATGAAAGCGATGACAAAGGTAAGACATAATGAAGAAAATTGTAAATTGAGCATACTATATGTTTACCTGGTGAACAAAATGAAGAAACAAAGAAAAGAAACCCCACACATACACACATAAATTTCGATGCTTTCCTAATAGATCAAAGATTCAAGTCAAGCAGAATGCAGCGAGCAATATAAAGCCAAGAAAGGGGAAAGAGCCATGGTGCCATATATTGCTTAAATCTAACAATGTTCATGGCTAAGGAATAAGTGTTTCGAAACACAAATGAAACTCAAAAAGTCCACAACAAAATCATATACTTGGCGGAATCAAAACTATAATAACCAAAAAAACAATACCTGGCGTGGATGATCTTGACACTGGTTTTCATGGCAGGTTGAGACCAGTTATAGGCGATAGAACCGGTGATACCACTGAGCCATAAACAACCTATGATGCAAGGGCCAATACAGATTTCAGAGTTAGATAACGAAGCCAAATTACAAAACAACAAAAGTAGATGTTGCATTCTCTATTTCTTATATATGCATGTCACAGAAGGATAAGAATTGAGGACCAAAAATGTCGTATAATCAAATCAGAAAGAGGCTAATATGTCTCATTTAATCAAGACAGGTACAAAAAAAAACTTAGGATGAAGAGAACTAGCCACATAACAGAAACCGCAAAACGCTAATCAATTCTACTATATGACAATATAAAACAAAGGATAACAATGTAATCTAGATCCATAATCACAAAACCAAAGTGGATATAACGAATCATCATTAGAAAAGAATTGTTCAGATGATGAAACGACACAAGAAACAAGGATGATTGATTACCGACGGTACGGAGCTTGTGATCGGAGACCCATTTTCTGATTTCTTCGAGTTTGGTCTTTGATTCCGCCATTGCTTTGGTAATATTTGGAGGCCCCCCGAAAGCAAAAATCAAAACTTTGAAAGAAAAAATTAGAGGTCCGCCTATGTCCCAGCAAGGTTCTCAACCTTTTTTTTTTTTTTTTTTTTTTTTTTTTTTTTTTNTATTACATTAAATAATTTATTAAGTTGAAAAAAAAAACATTATATAATTAAATTTTTAATTTTTAACAAAAATGTTTCTAATGAAATGAATTACCAAAAAAGAAGAAGATTCTATCAGTGACTTTACTTAGGAAGGCCTTGTAGAAAAATAGTAAAACGCTTGTATATGGAGGAGCCACAACAAATAAGAGACGGACTCAAAACGTTCTATTTTGTTGTCACACTTAGACTATAGTCTTTGGTAATTTCACCTTAGTTTTTCAAAAAAAAAAAAAACAATTAAATTTGACAATTTGTAACAGACAGAACAAAGAAGAAACTCAACACTTAAAAATTAACATTATCCAAGAGGAAAAAGTTTCATTAGGGTATTTCACTTCGATACCCATAGTAGCCACATTTAAAAAAACAAATACCCCAACAACGACCTCTCATGCTCCCCCGATCCAAACCAGACCAAAACCGGCTCGAACACCCCGCACGGTCACCCACCAAACGGGGGGAGGCTGTCTCTCTCCAAACCATTACATACCATTTTTGTGTTTTTAGATTATCAATTCATCACATAACTTGAGCATGTAGTTTTCAGGTTTTCTCAAATATCATCAAATTCCCAATGTTTTTTTTTCTTTTTATCTTTTTGGTTTTGTCCAACGTTCATGAGAATTGCCCGCCGGTGACGGGTACTGACTCGATTCTTACGATGATCCTCCTCCACCACCGTGCCTCTGATGGAAGCTTCCAGACCCTTCGTTGAATGAAGATGTCCAAATGTTTTGTTCTCTTTCCATCTGATTAACCGGGTAGGATTGTTGCGATTGCATATAAGGATCTCTCTCCCATATGTTAAACCGGATAAAACCGCTCCCGCCTGCCTGATCCGAAGAAGATGAAGTTGATCCCATCCCGGAAGCTATTCCTCTAGTGGCCCTCCGGCCAGATGGGAATACAGGCCCTCGAGACACTATAGGCAAATCCGGCTGGTGTGACTGTGCAGACGACTGTTGGTAATAGGCTTGAAGAGCTTGCATTCTGTCTCGGGTACGAGCGTTGCTTCCTGGAAATGCTGGTGTCCTCGGAACTGATGCCACTGAACTACCCGCTCTACCACTTGAACTGCACAAACCAGCCAGCCATTAGATACAAGAAAGCATATATATGATAGATAATAAAAGGTCATATTGGTAAACCTGTGGCACCACGAGATAACAGGTTTTTTCGAATCACAGTTTATTTGCAGGTTTGTTCATTATTCCAATCCGCAAGATTATGAAATATGAAAAAGCATATGAAATATGCCAATGCACAAGTTCAAATTCGAATTCGGTGAGCACTATAGTTTCTTTATGTTATAGAATGTTATGAAGAAATTCTCAAAACGTTTGTAATTGAGGTCATCTTCTATGATCATTAGTGACATATCTAAGGCAAGACAGAAAATTTTGTATACCTGTGACCATGAAATGGACGCATGAAATGTGGCGGTCTGGATCTGATCACATCTGAGCCGTTAGCTCGGGAAGTCCTCGCAGAGGCTGGTGGAGGCGTGGGCGGAGTTGGACTGCCCACGTGAGCGCCAGAAGCAGAGAAATGCTGTGGCGGTGGGGGTGGAGGCGGATGATATTCCCAGCCGTGATAGTGTGGATCCACAGGGAAACCATAAGGAGTTGGAACTTCACCAGAGACCGAAGAGCCTGTGTTCCAGTGACTACTGAAACTTGAACTGTCTGAAACGCCTGCAGTACCACCGCTGCTTGAGGAAGACGAATGAACCGGGCCAAAATAGGTAACATATGGACATGGATGACCTGCGGTTGGCGCTGCTGGTTCAGAATAGTAACCTTGCTGTCCCAAAAGATCGTGATCTGTGCCATGCAATTAAAATTAATAGGTTGTTAAACCCAAATTCCAGAAAAGTGAGAAGAAGATAATGGCGAGCAAAAAAAAGAAAATAATAATCAATCTGACAATAGTCTTACATGAACTCGGCGTAAATTCTCCATCCCTACAAAGTTTAAAACAAATTTATCAGCAAAGAAGGGAAAAGAATGCCATTTTTTGATTGCCAAAAGTAGCAGAAAAGAGAGCTAAACGGGTTTTCATGTAGTTGCTTACTCGAAAGAAGGAAGACGTGCTGAGCTTCCAAATGGGCACCAGTGAACTCCAAAAGACTGCAAAGAAACATAAACACAAGGTAATTTAGAGATGGAACATGATTCCAGCAATCTTTAGATAATAAAAACTCAGCACATGAGGCAAAGAAGTGAAAAGTAATGAAGAAACGCAATAGAATATTTGAGATGGATCGGATTACGAGTTTCTTACCAATTCAGAGTATGTTCCAATATCATAAATATCTTCTTCATGAACCCAATCCTCGACATTGAATTCAGGATATGAACGACAACCGTTTGCGTAAAGCCACTGGCCCTTTTCAACTTTCCGACAGTTGGGGCATTGCATCACGCCCTTTGCATTGAATGCTGAACCAATACAGTCTTGACAACAAAGAAACCAGATGTGGAGTTAGATGGCTTTGCGAAAACCATAAGAAACCAAACGTAAAGCATATATTGCACGATAGCTCAAACTTTTATCTAAAAAGCACTCATGAGGAGAGCTTGGCCGGTTTATGAATAAGAAACACACAGATACAGCTATCTAGACACCCAAGATTAGCATACAAAGAGCAAAGAATTAGGGCTCATATGCACTTGCGAGCTAATCATTCCTACATAGACCATGTTAATCAAGAGCACATAATAATGCATGTAGAATGAAACACGAATATGCTAAGATACTGAGCTACTACATGCATCAAAAAAAGGTGGAGAGAACAATATTGGCAGTTGCAATGAAATAGTGATCGAACCATAATTGATACTATATCCGTAACCTCACATAATAATAATTAATTCGACCAGATCAAAACTATATCCAAGCATGAATCGATTAGCTTCAGAGCTCAATATACCCCAAACATCATCTTTATAACAAACAAAAAAAAGAGCCACAGCACACAAACGGTAGATCTGGATGACTCAAATCAAAATCTGAAGCAGATTATTCTTTTTTAAAGCAAAAAAAATCAAATTCAATCAAATCAAAGAAAAGAGAGAGAGAGAGAGAGAGAGAGAGAGAGAGAGAGAGTAAATAGAAGTTTACCTAGATGGAACTGATGGTCACATTGAAGATTAGCCCAGGCTCGATCGCCGTTTTTAACAACGGCCTCGAGACAAATCGAACACGAAACCGAACCAAAACCATCACCTTCGTCGGCGAGATCATTATCGCCGAAATTGAATTTGTTACCTTTATTGCCTAAACCCATCACCAAAATCCAAAATCAAAACTACCCCAAATCTCAAAAACCTTTTTTTGTTCTTTCTTTTGAATCAACCACACCAAAAAAACAAAAAAAAAAAAAAAAAAANAAAAAAAAAAAAAAAAAATCACTCTCGGTCACCCCAATTTCTTAACGTTTCGTCTCGATTCGATCAGATTATTTACAATATGATGAATCTGTGAAGAAGTATCTTCGATCGTCACCACCAGAGAAGAGAGAACCCAGAAGAAAGAAAAAGTTGGCTCTTTGATATATATATTTTTTTTGGTTTTGAGTTTTTTTTTTTTTTTTTTTTTTTTTGTTGGTTCTTCTTCTCTTTCAGATTGCGTTATGTTTTGTGTGAGAGAGAAAGATTGGGTTACGGGGTAAGAAAGAAGCAATGACCGCTGTCCAAAGTAAGACTACTACAATGGACGGTTCTGATTTATTCTTACGGATTTGTTTTTAACTTTTTATTTTAATTTTTATTTACATCACCTGTCTGCTCTAGTGCTCTGCTTCCCCCAAGCTATTTTTCCCTTTTTCTTTTCTTTTCCTTTTTTAAAAAAGAAAACAAAACAAATTGGATATATAAAATAGTGGTAATTAACTTTACGTAAATTTAAATTACCATATTGGTAATTACTCTTTCTATTTTTGGCTCTCTTAAATGACTTTGGTTTTCAGTCTGATTATTATTTATCTGGTAAAAGAAATACTTTTGATTCCGATTAAAATGTTATTATCGACTATATGAATTATACATATTGGATTTTCACAATGTATGATAACAAATGCCAATAAAACGGTATGATAACAAATGCCAATAAAACAAAATAATGAGAATTTATGTGATTATGTCATGCTAGATTTTCAATTTGGTTCGAATAAATTTTACTCGTTTTTTGTCTGAAAAAAAAAATAGAGAAACACATCTTAATACTTATAATAATATGCGTAACCACTTGAACTTGAAGTATATTATTTTATTACTACTAGTAGTAGGACTAATATTTTGTGGCCACATTATTTTGACATATTTTGTGAGTTTTGAAATATTATTTTGTTACAAAGACGCATTTTGCTGCCCTTTTTATTCTTTTGCAACTATTTCAGTGTAATATAAATCATATAGAAAAGTTTTTTTTTTTTTTTGAACGAGTACTATTTTGTGTCGGCATTTAATCATTCCCTCACAATTTCCTATACGAAAATATTACAAATATGGGAAAATAACTTTTGAAGGTAAATAGTAGTCAAAAATAGTTTAAGCTAGTCCACAATGTGACGATGTTCCCGAGCGAATTATTGAGTCCACCATCACATGCCCCTAAAGTAGTGTTTATTCCCGCCGACTTTTTGCAGCTCTAGCTCCCTACTCCTCCTCCTAGTTATCAATTTCCCCTCTTTTACTTTACTTTTTACAGTGAAAAGTATTTATCCAAACAGTTACTATATTTAGGTGAATCGAACATAGTTTTCATAAAGTTGGTTCTTGTCGATAACCACCAGTTTGAAAAGAAAAAAAATATATAATCAATGGGTTTGACAACTCAAAGACTCAAATGAACTGTTAAGATTAATGGTTTTGTTTTTGTTTAATGAATTTTTTTCTTCTAACAACGGTTAAGATTCAATTAGCGTAAATAAGCACTTCTGATTTAACAAAGGAGGTTTTCCTATTTCTTTTTTTTTTTTGGGTTATATTCCTTTTTCTTATAGGAAAAAAAGAAATAAGCCGAAAAGGAAAAGGAAACAAGACAATGACTCTTCTATAAATATACTTGTTCTCTCTTCTCTTCTTTTCACCAAATTTTCTCTACTACTCTCTAAAGTTTATCGATCAAATCAGCGAAAGAAAAAAAAAACTTACAACACATAAACCTCTCTTTAGCTCTCTTCAAACATGTTGGTTTACCAAGATATTCTTACAGGTATACTATACTGCTTCTGGTTCATGTAGTGAATTACGATATTGGTATTTACGATTTAGTGTTTCGTTTTCTAGGGATTTTTTACTCACGCCTTGTGATCATCCAACCTCGATTGTATTTATTAATCCCCATATTGATATTTGTATTGTATGTATTGTTTGTGTCAGAAGCTAAAGTTTGTCTCTCTTTTTTGATCAAACAGGCGATGAGCTTCTCTCTGATTCCTTTCCTTACAAGGAACTCGAAAACGGCATGTTATGGGAAGTTGAAGGAAAGGTACTATTTTTATCTAAAGCTTTGACTTTCTTTATTAACGATCAGCGCGCTGGTTGAAATTAAAGTTGATGTATTGTTATGTGTTTTTGTTGTTCATCAGTGGGTTGTGAAAGGAGCTATGGATTTTGACATTGGTGCGAATCCATCGGCTGAGGAAGGCGGTGAAGACGAAGGAGTCGATGATCAAGCTGTCAAGGTTGTTGATATCCTCGATACTTTTAGGCTTCAGGTAATAATATTCAAAGGACCTTTTTAATCTTCAATTATTTTCATGTAAGAATACCTTATGAGATTAACACTTGGGTAAATTATTCTGGCAGGAGCAACCATCGTTTGATAAGAAACAATTTGTGATGTTCATGAAAAGATACATTAAGCAACTAAGCCCTAAGCTGGACTCGGAAAAGCTAGAGCTGTTCAAGAAACACATTGAGAGTGCCACCAAATTTTTGATGTCAAAGCTCAAAGACTTCCAATTGTAAGGATCCTCTCTCTTTTACTTTTTTTTTTTCTTCAATTTCCTTTTTTTTTTTTGTTTATTTGTCTAATTGGTGATTACTTTTTAACAAACGTGACAGCTTTGTGGGAGAGAGCATGGACGGAGAAGAAGGGAGCTTAGTGTTTGCTTACTACAGAGAAGGAGCCACTGATCCTACTTTCCTCTACTTAGCCTACGGCTTGAAGGAGATCAAGTGCTGAATATGTTTCCTCTCTTTTTTTCTTCTTCAAAGCTATACACAATTTATTTTGGAGGTTTTACTTTTTGCTAGTTGTCGATTTCTTGTGTGTCTTTTGGGATTAATCTATTGAGATATTTTACCATTTTAGTGTGAAATTTCTAACTTTTGCCTGATTAGTGGAATTGGATAGAAATTGATTACAATATACATACTCCTGAAATTTTCTTTTAAATACATGCTGATTTCATATATAATAGAAAAGGTCTAATTATAAACCATGAACCATTAGAAGATTCAAAAAAAAAAATTCAGAAGAAAGTAGATGAACACAATTAAATGTAATTTGATAGTAGATATTCTGATTCGAAATTTTCAAAAGATCCAAGTCGTAATAAGGGTACAAGTAAAACTAGTTGAAAGATAAACGGCAGCAAGAAATATAAATGATGGGAGAGAGATCAGGCATAGTAGTTCAAGCTTGCTCTCTTCTTGGCTGATACCTTCATTGAAATCCTCATGGTTGACCTGAGTGTGTTTCCTCTCTCTGTTTTCTTCTTCAAACTAAACAAAGTTGTCGATTTCTATTGTCTTTTGGGTTAACCACTGAGATTTTTTACCATATTATGTTGGAGTGAAATTTTTAACTTCTGTTTAGTGCAATTGGATAGAAAATTGGTTATAAATACACATACTCCTCAAAATTTAATTTTTACAAACATAATAATTTCATAACAAAAAAGGTCTAATTATAAACCATTAGAGATTCAATTTTTTTTCAAAAGAAGTAGATGAACACAATTAAATATTTTTTGATAATTGATATCCTGATTCGAAAGTTTTAAAAAGATCCAAATCGGAATGAGGGTACAAGTAAAAAACTAGTTGAAAGATAAACGGCATAGAGAAATATAAAGGATGAGGAGAGATCAGGCATAGTAGTTCAAGCTTGCTTTCTTCTTGGCCTGGACTTGGATGATACCTTCATTGAAGTCTTCATGGTTCACCTGAACACACACAACAATTACAGGGAACAACCTTCAAAAACAAGACTAAAGTCCAAACGTAAAGCTTAAAATCCATTAAGAGTTTTGTATAATTTTACCTCTGTGGCATCACGGCGAAGAGCTAACATACCAGCCTCTACACACACTGCTTTCAGCTGAGCTCCATTGAAATCATCGGTTGATCTTGCAAGCTCCTCAAAGTTGACGTCTGGGTGGACATTCATCTTCCTCGAGTGAATCTGGATTCGTTCAGTAGGGTTAGTTGATATATGTCAAGCGTATACTTATCAAGGGTCATGTTTAAAAAATGGGAGAGACAAACCTGCAAGATCCTGGCTCTTGCTTCTTCTGTTGGGTGTGGGAACTCTATCTTTCTGTCTAGTCGACCAGAACGCATGAGGGCTGGGTCCAGAATATCTGCACGGTTAGTGGCTGCAATCACCTGAAAAATTGAGAGGTATGATTGTTAATGTGGGAGAGGACTCAAAGAGAATACGGATTAGTGTGTAGAATAATGGATAAAGACTCTCACCTTAATACGTTCATCGCTGCTGAATCCATCAAGTTGATTGAGCAACTCCAACATAGTTCTTTGCACTTCCCTGTCTCCGCTGACTTCACTGTATTCTCAGCCAAAGAATGTGGTTTAGTAAACAGTAGGGGAAGTGCAGGATAGATTAACTAGAATCAGCAAAGGATTTGTACCTGTCGAAACGCTTTGTACCAATGGCATCGATTTCATCTATGAAGATAATGCACGGAGCTTTCTCTTTGGCAAGTTGAAAGGCATCACGGACAAGCTTTGCTCCGTCTCCAATGAACATCTGTATATACATGGATATATGTCATCAAGTCATTACAACCAAGTAACATTGTAGTTCTTCATATGTATTTATTGTTGTCACTCACACTACGATCTTATATCCAGACAGAGTACAGAATTCTAAAGAGATGAGGATTAAATGTGACACTCATAAGTACCTGGACCAATTGAGGGCCTGCCAATTTAAGGAAGGTGGCATTGGTCTGTGCTGCGCAGGCACGAGCCATTAAAGTTTTACCAGTTCCTGGAGGACCATACAAGAGCACTCCCTTTGGTGGACGAACACCCAGCTTCTCAAAACGTTCCTTGTGTGTCATGGGAAGCACAATGGCCTCTACAAGCTCTTGGATCTGTTCCATAAATTAACTCAATTAGAATCAATATGCAACACGCTGAAGGAAATAAATTATGCCTGACAAACACATGGATAAACTTGCCTGCTTCTCCAGTCCTCCAATGTCATTGTAATCTTCGGTTGGTTTTTCATCTACCTCCATGGCTTTAACCCTAGAATCATACTCGGATGGCAAGGTATCCAGAATCAAGTAGCTATCTTTATTAACTCCAACCAAGTCACCAGGTTTCAAACTATCAGGGTCCACAAGTCCAACCACTGGTAGAAAGATGGTCTGCAGTCCACATCAAGACAGACAAGGATTAGCTCAAACATGAAACGGGATGAGAACAAGAAAATGTAGAAAATATATCTAGAGAATGGATATGGAAGTCTCACCTGCCGTGTAGACGTTTTCAAAACAACACATTTTCCTTTCCGTTGAGAGTCAAGATCAATATTTGCGCCGTCTTCCTCAGCATCATCTTCCGGATTCATCTCCAGAATCTAACAGCATGAGATGGAATCACAACAGTTAGACTTCAAATCCAAGTAGGTAAAGTTATAAATAACATAACATTTACAACCCATAACATAACTAACAATGTAAAACTCTTTAGGAGAGTAAGGTAGCTGCCAAACAAACCAAAACTTAGACAAACAAGACTAAAATAAAAATAAAACTTGTTGAATACCTCCACAATGTTGCCAACCAAATAAGGGAGCTGCTTGTTGAGTTTAATCTTCTCCTGGTTCTCCTTTATCTTCTCCTTATAAGAATCGCATTCTAGATTTGTTCTTTGTGTATCTTCCTGAATCCCAATTAAAGAAGAAAAAAAAAAAATCATCATATTATGCCATGACATCTCCTTAAACCCAGAACGCAAATAAGATCAAAGAACGAAATTGAATCAGAAACCCAATTTGCAATAAGAAAGAATCAAATCAATCTCAGTTCTATTGAAAATCCAAAAGGTTGAGGTAATATACACCAAGAAATCACCAGACCGGGCATCGAATTAAAGGTCTAGTACATCTCATGCTTCCAAGGATTACACTAAACTCAAACCCTAGACCCGTAAGAGCGAGAAATCAAAACCAGATTGGAGCATAACCTTACTCGAATCTGAAGAAATCATTGAATATAAACTACGTCCTATAGTTACGAAGCAAAAGGAGATCGAGAGAGAGAGAGAGATAGATTGGGGGGAACGAACCTTGAGAATTCGAATCTCGTTGTCGAGGAGACGAGTAGCTCTGGTGATATCTTCGGTGGACATGGAGGCGAGCTGATCCTCTTCGAAGCTTGTCGTGTCTTCAACCATAGGAGTAGCCATTTCAATACCCAAATCGGAAGGACAGAGAGATCGCGAGGATGAAGAGTTAGGGGTTTCAGAGGAGCGAGCGAGAGTTCTCAGCGAGCGACTATGATAAAAAGAAAAATAAAAAAAGGGGAGAAGACGAGAAGCAAAAAGAAAATAAATAACCAAAAATTAAAAATATAATAAAACAATAAATAAAATAAAAAAATAATAGGAAAACTTGTCTTCAAAGAAATGCATACGATAAAGCCTCTGGAGGAGTTAGAGTCTTTCTCGTAGTTATCTTCATGTTAGTGTTATTTAACGTTGGGATGATTTTGATGGTAATTTATAAAAATAATTTCATAAAGAGTTCTCCAAAAAAAAAATATGAAGAACCAAACTCCCAAAGTTAACACCATCTATTAGAATTTCGAACAAGTTCTCCGTTTTAACTCATTAGACATCAAATCCGATGTCGTCCAGCGGTTAGGATATCTGGCTTTCACCCAGGAGACCCGGGTTCGATTCCCGGCATCGGAGCTTTTTTCATGTTTTTTTTTCTCAAACCCTGATGAAATATCGATATGATGCTAGATTCTTCCAACACTTGCATGCGGTTTGTACATTACTCCAAAAAACCAAGAAGATAAAGACAAGACACAACAGAACTAATATCACTGATACTTTTCCCTTCACTTACATAATGGAAATCACACAGAACCTTGACAACCAAATAAAGAACTGGAAGGTGCGAGTTTATAATAAGTCACTTGCCAAGTCCAAGCTCTTTCTCGACCTCTCTTGTTAGGCTAAACTGTAAAGTGTTCTGCCATGGGAACAAAGTTCGTGTCACCGGAAGTTTCCTCCTCAAATCCTGCAAAGTTCCATAATCATCTCAGATAATTTGTCAATACTGTACATAGAGGCTCCCATCGTTGCAGCCACTGAAATTGTTTTTTGGAAGAGACGATTACCTTGAAAGTGTTATCCGGTAATTTAGAATAAGCTACCTAATCATTGGGTCAGATACAAAAAGATTAACAAGACAGGAAATGGTAAAGAACGAGATAAATAATGAGTTGCTATTTGGTAACCTCTAGAGCTGCAAGGTACTCTGTTTCATGGTGCCTGATAATATTGGCTATCGCTATCGCGCAGTCATCTGCAGACTGTAAATGGACGAAGAAATCAACGATAAGATTATATCAGAGCCTACACATATTTGTTCTCTTGGTGTATATTTAATGCTAGCCTGGCCAGACTTCTAGTAAGATTATTGTACGCGATCTCGCAGATAAAATGCATTGGTCAAGTATGTGGATATTGGATGTGATGTGAAGTACCTGAAATATTGTTGAATCTTGGAAATCTTTTTTTGCATCTAATTCCACATTTCCCTCTTCAAAATAATGAGCTCCTACCTGAAGGAATGGAAAGGAGAAATACTTAGAACAAGCTCACTGAACTTCCATTGGCTTTGAATAACGTCAAAGCCAACTTACAGAGAAAACGAAGTCGAGAATGTTACCTGCAGTTTCCCTTTTATGTCAAGCACCTGTGATTCATCCTGGAAATCAATGTTCCATACAGATCTCCAACTTCCATTACTGCAAACACCCTGGATTTAGTCGCACAATATTTCTATGGAGAATAAGTAGAAGGAGGTCATTTTTGTACTCACCAGAAGTTCTGGGGACTTAGTCTCATGGCAGTAATTATAACAACAAACTCAAAGTCGGACCCTAGACCTTCTGTATCTTTCCCCTTCACACAATTAACTGCAGAGATACCTTTCGGATAAGATTCACTAACATATCTCTGGATTTCAGCATCAAGAGCATATCTGTAACGAGCAAAAACAACCTTTTCAGCGGTAAGACAAAAAAAGTGCAGATCAGTCCAGGTTCATTACCCTTTATTCCTAAACTTCTGATAGTGCTTTTCTAATGTTTGCCTTTGTTGCCATTAGAATTGAGGCTATGAGTATATGAGCATTACGAAGTGAATGGTGTGATGCATGAACCTAATCCTAAATCCTACAGCTGAGTGTAAAAACCATACCTGTACTCCTCAATATACAAAGACGGAAGTTCTTCATCATGAGCAGGCCGTACCTTTGTACAAATCTGGTCATAGACAGGAGATGTAAGATTGAATTGGATTCACAGATCATGACACACCATGATGAAGAGCAACTACAATACAATAAAAAAGAATGTACCTGTTTAACATGATCAACTATGGCAACCTGGGCAGTTCTTGGATCAAGGAACTCATTTTCAGTAATCTCACTGTAAGATGAAACTATCACCTGAGACGCAACAAAACAGTTTTACCTAAATCTTGCAGTAATAGAGACATAAAAGAGAGGCACATATCACCAAACTCTAGTTGAATTATCTTAGTGATCCAAAAGGTATTTGTTCATCAGTCATATTTACACAGAGAGAACTGAGATCACAATTCAATAATAACGTTACAGAATTCAACAACATGTTTTCGAACCTGATCCAATTAGCTAAGAATACTAAGAGACTCTTAAAGATAAATTTCGTTAGTTAACTCACATCACCAGCCCTACTGGGCATTTCAAGACAAATCATATGAGATTTGTTGTACACTGGGAATGCCTCCATGGCTGCTTCGTTATAGACTTCCTCATCGCTCAATACCGCCTTTAAATCTGTCGGAAATCCCAAAAAAAAAATCCCAGAAATTGAAACGAATATGTCAAATCACGCCACATTGATCCTCAAAATAGAAATTAAAGAGGGAGAAGATACGATTCCGCATTCCACAAAACAGAGCCACATCAGAACACAATAAGATAACACCAAACGTAAATATATGTATCTATGAGTACCTTTGGCAACGTAATTGATTTCTCCAGCGGGAGCGTTGAGGAGAAACCACTTTGCGATTTCCTTCTTCTGTTCGTAACTTAGTTCCGTCTCCTCCGGTAACTCGTCTTCTTCATCCGCCATAGCTTTCTCTATCTTCTTTTCTCTAGGAGTAGCCGGAGCGAGAAAAGAGAAGTTGCCGCCGTCGATTATCTGGAGGTTACATTGGTCATTGCACCTGACTACACTTTTATCCGTGAAACCGAGATTAAATCACGACCGTTCGTTTTATAATGATGAACCCCAACGGCGTCGTTTGCTTGTAATTAGACTGTGCCACGTTGTCATTCTTACTAAGAAGCGGCGTCGTTTTTACACCAAGTTATATATCCCATCCTTGATCAATTTATATTATGTGCAGTCTTTTTTTCATGATCGGAAGGTTCGCAAAACTGGGATTTTATTGAAGCAAAATATCTAAATTAAAATTCCTAACAAGAGTTTTTAACTAGCAAGTGTGTGTATCTTGTCGTAGTCCACCACGGTTCATAAGATTCACATCCAAATACTCTTTCCATGTCTTTAAAGGCCCGATTTTGGGAGATTCACCCCAACTCTTGTACTCGTTCATAAACAAACCTCTAGCCGCGAAACCCATCATCTCAGTTGAGTCCATGAACTTCTTAATCTTCAAGCTGATCGCTCCTCCTTCAGATGAGGCTCCCCTTTTCGGATATCTGACATTGCCATCATCGGTTTGGGCAGTCTGTTTATTACTGCTGGCTGATGATTCTTCTGAAAACTGTGCTCCCATCCCAAACGAATCCCAATCGACTCTATGTAAGATCTCCGCAGCACGTTCAGAGGATGTTTTGGCGTCGTGTGACATCATAGATTGTTGTTCTAGAGATACTCTATCGACTTGTGCTTTTAAATCGTACAGTCTTTGTCCTATCCTGGAAGAGACTGCATCATACAAGTGTTTCCTCGAGACGTGTTTGGCTCCTTCAGTGCCGAGAATATCATTAAAGTGAATAGGGTCTCCAATGATCACTGTCACCTGCAAAATGTTTAAGGTTCCTAACTTATAATAAAGATTGCAAATACATTAAGCAATGTAATAACCTAATGACAGATTGGTAGCACTACATACTGTCTTGCATTTGAACTCTATACCCCTTCATGGACATTACATTTGCAAATACTCAAAATATGAAACCCCCAATTATTTACAGATCCATTCTTTCTTAAAGCACTAATTATATTTAGATATCACTCAAATCAAGATCAATAAAAGAAAGTTATGAGGGGTCTGTATATAAGGCTTGCCAATCTAGATCGAGGCAACTACCCTGAAAGTTATGGTTTGTTATTGATTTTCTAATTTCGGACGAGCAGAGATAGTTATGCATCAAACTATTAAGAGATCGAAGCCCACAAACAAGGAGACTATTTTCTTTTGGAGACTTAGAAATACTCACTGTCTTGCCAATCCGAGGAACACTGGCTCCAACTGGCATTATATCTTGCATACCAGTATGCACAAATGGAACAACCATGGGGAGAGTATCTGCATCCAAAATCAACCTAAAAGGAAGTATATTCGATGTTTAGCTCGTTGTTATAGAATAAAATGATAAGACACACATCATATAAGGGAACTAAATACAAAGCACATAAGAAACACCTTCCGATACCCCTCTTCGCTGAGCCCATAGTCTTTCCACCATCCCGAGAGCGACTGCCTTCTGGAAAGATGTGAACCCACCCTCCATTGTTTAGTTTAGAAATCGCAATGTCCATTCCCTGCAGAACATATCACACTTGTTTCCATCAGTAAATTTGAATTTAGATAAAACAGCAAGTAAAAATCAAGAAAAGCATATGTTTACCTGCTGATAAATTCCTTCACCACGAGAAACTGGTAAAACTTTGACAGATCGAAAGAAAGCTGAAGTTACAGGGTTTTTAAAACATCTATCCGTAGCACAAAGCGTCCACCTCAAATTACGGGCATCAAGTAGAAGTTTAGGTGGAAGTAGCGAAGCAATGACAAATGGATCATCCACAGATGCAACATGATTGCTAACCTGAAGATGATTTTGGAAACTCATCGGTGTCAGAATACAAGCAGGTTTCTCTAACAACATACCAGAACATAAGTTAACTCGTACCGTTACAAGAGGCTTGTTCTTTGGTCTGTTGAGTAAAGCATCATGGAATTTCTCTAATCCATACACCTAAAAAGACACTAATCTAAGAACACGACAGAAGATAAGAATGAAACTTTAAGGAATCACTAAATCTAAGATGTTCAAACCTGAACACGGTTGAAACCATTCATGAAAACATGACAAGCATTTCCAATGAGGGGAATAGCCACAGCTTGAAGCATCCGGAATAGAGCTGACTCTTCTTCTGCCGTTAAATCTTTAGAAACTGCAATTACAAAAGAGTCACCCAGAATCCAACAAGATAAACGTAGACAAATTCACAGAACCAAATAACAGAGATCCAATAAAGAGGTAGAGATGATTTAAAAACCTCGTCGGCGATAAAAAGCGGGAGGAGAAGGGAGAGATTCACGGCGAAAGTTCCGGAATCGAGTCAGCCAGCGGTGGATAGTGGAAGAGAAGTAACCATCCGGGGACAAAACAGCCGATCGACCACGGTGATCGTCTACGGCGATGCGAAATCGATCACGGAGCTTAAGATTCAACAACAGAGCACTCTTCCATAGATCTGCCTTGTCAACGAATTGAATTCCCATTCTGAAATCGTGATCTCTTATAAAAGGTTTGACTTGAGCAAACGGAAGATTCAATTAGGTAACCGGACGAATGAAACTATTGAATAAAAATTTTCCCGGCGAGTGAGAGAGAGAGAGAGAGAGAGAGAGGTGAGGAGTGACCGACAGAGACAGGCAGATAGAGAGAGAGGTTTACGTGCGAAAGGGTTTGGAGTGCTAACGTGGACGGCGGTGAGTTGTGCGCACGGTAGCAATTGGATCAAGTTTTAGAAACAGATATGGTGGATCAGCGCCGACATGGGCCTAGGCTACCAATATCCGGTAAATAAAAAAAAAAAACCAAATCTTCATGTCTGACCGCTGTTATAATGGTAACAGTAAAATATTCTTATCTAATGTCATCAATTTCCAATTTTTTTAGCAATTTCCTTTTCAACGTGTTAGTATAGTAGTGATTGATTTTATAGTTACGTTTTCTTCTTCCAGCCACATTCTCGCTATCGGGCTTTTCAATAGTCTATTATAGACCTCACAATAAGGCTTTGGCCCAAATAGAATAATATAATTAATGAATCAAAACTAATTGAAGTCTTTTTATCCCACATCGGTCACTCTTACACCTTTTGTGTTTGTTTATATATCAAACGAAACCACATGTTCAACGTCGAGCTAGGTAATATCAAACGAGACCACATATTCAACGTCGAGCTAAGTAACGAGAGCTTGTAACCCGAGTGGGGACGAATAATAAGATGGTGGAACACTGGTTCGGTTCACGAGTCGGGTCTGGTGTTGGCATGTTTCTGAGCTGCCCAGTCCAAGCTGTGAGTAGGCTGTGTGGGTCGAGCGAAAGCTTGGCTCACTTGGTCTCTCTAAAGTCGGAGGGTAATGCGTCAGGCTGGTATTCACAGAGCAGCGAATACTTCCCGCTTGCAGAAGTGGACGGATTACGATTCGGCGCTATCCAGATCCACTAAGGCTCGCTGGCTCGATCTTTCAGCAGTAACCACCATTTTTTTTAACCTTCTTTCTTTAGTTAAATTTTGCAGGTTTGAATGTTGTGTCCCCTCTCAAAAGATGAACTTCATGTTTTTCTCCTAGGCAAGTCTCGGATGGGATCTAGCTCCAGTTCTGTTCACCCTAAATGCAGTGGTGGTACATTCATCTCTTTGCTGTTCTGGAACTTTTTGGAAAGAGATAAACTAAAAGTGATTCTGAAGATCATTTCTTTCTCCAAAAAACAGCTTAGCGAGTTTAGAGAGACCGAGAACTGTGGAACGAGATGGTCTATATACAGGATACTAACAAGATTACATTGATCCAAAATACTGCAACTCAATGCAACAGTCATCTGAATGTTTTCCTGATTGCGAAGCTCTCGTTTCTCTCTTCAACTCAGAGAACATCACCATTCAACTTACAGGACTTCATAACATTAGTAGGTTGAGTAGCTCCTTTGCGTCTATTACTCTATTTGCAACTTTGATCATCAAAAGAAAAAGGAATCCGATTGGACTCTTGTTACATAGCACAACCGAAGAAAACTAAATGTCAGCTTTGTCCAATGAACTCGTCCATCCAAATTGTTTTTTTTTTGTTTTTGTTTTTGGTCGGAAGTTATTATACCTCAAACAAGAAAGCTTTTATACAATCAATAATCCCAACTTAGATTACACAACTTTTAGATTATTAAACGAAACAACGAAAGTTTAAAAGAACGAAGAAACAAAAGAAACAGAACCAGGGACCAGTCGCTAACAAGGATCCGATTCACTGTAATCCCACCAAAACAAAACAAAAGAACACACTACCAAACACCGAAATCAATCAAGTGGATGGAACTCCAAAGGCTCGGCCACAGCTTTCTCCTCTGAGAAGATTTTAGAGATCCTCTCAGTTGGAACCAATGGCATGTACGATGTGACCCTGTACCCTTTCTCTGCAGCCTTAACGACAGTATCATTGTACTTCTCAGAGCAGAAAGCAGCAGTTGGTACAGCAACTTGAGCAAGCCTTGGGAACAGAGGAAGCTGGTTCAACCTCTTCCAAGCTGAAACGGCACATTGCTCTGCTTTCGGCTCGTAGTTTGCATACAACTCCTTAGCGGCAGGCTCGTACTTGGTGTAGACGGATTTAGCCATACCAGAAGCGGTTTCAACAACACCAGCACGTCGAAGCTCAGTTGCCAACGCACGGGCCACAATGGGTGCTATCTGAGCAGCTGAGATAGCCTGAGCAGACACCTGTTTGACAACTGGTGGGACACGGCGATCAAGCTCAGTCACAGACATGCCAACCTGCAAATCACCAAGATGGTTCAATACAAGACAAAGAGAATAAACCACACAAGCTTTTACTGTATCTCTAATTGTATCAAAATAAGTATAGGGAGATGTTCAGATTATACCTTCTGGTCCATGTATTTAAGGACCTCGACAGGGACGTCTTGGTACTTCTCGTAGACAGGACCAACAACAGTCTTGACAGCACCTTCAACAGATTCAACACCAGGTTTCAAAGGACCAGACTTGTCCTTGGCCTTAGCGTAAATAAGAGCAAAACCAAGCAGAGCTTCAACAGCAGCAGCTTGCACGAACTGCAAGTACTTCAACCTCTCTTTCTCTTCCTTTGTCTGTACAAAAATTCAAGAAATTTAAAAACATGCAATTAGCCCACAAAACTTCTTTCTTTTTTATTCTAATCTTCTAAATAAATTAAAAAAACATTTACTACGATCTGTACAATACCCAAATGCATGTTAAGCAAAAATTACAAATTAAATCCAAAATTCCAATCACAGAAACGAAAAAAATCCAAGATTTGAGATGTAAATCGAAGATAAACGAGAGAGATATATCTTAAAATCGATTGATAGGGTTTCAGAATAACGAAATTACCATATCGAGTTTAGGTTGATTGAGATCCGTTTGAGCAGCCATGGATGCTTATCGAGAAAAGGAGTTTTCGATTGGAGATTTCTTGAAGAAGTTTTTTAAAATTGACTTTTTTGATATTGACGAACAAAACAAAGCAATGGTGATGAGAAATTGTCGTACCCTAGATTCGTTTTATAGTAAAGGAGTTTCGCACGTGTAAGACTACGCGTGTAAGCGTGTGATCTAATTGGGTCGGTTAGGAGCGTGTTTTTATTTTTTCGTTAACGATTCATATTCAGTGGGCCGTTGACGACTTGTGGGTTAAAGTAAACGCATGTTGCTAAGAAAAAGGAAACAATAAAATAAGTTATTTATTTTATAACAATTATAGAAAATTATCAAACGTTTTCCAAAAATAAATTATGGAAAATTATCAGACGTTTACCAAAAAAAAAAAAGGTACAAGAATAATCTAGAAGTATCTGGAAGACAGATTCTAGCTATTCTAACGATGAGCCTTTGACTCTTTTGACTCTCTTGAAAGTGAAACGAGGAATTATTATATAACCACGAATGTATACATTAAGATGCATCAAAACAGAATTTGTACAACATCATTATTCAGAAGGAAATCATTTTTCTCTTAAATGATTTGAGAAGCGTACGAATCTATCTACCAAACCAAAAAAGAAACAACAAACGGCCAACCTTTTGTAACAACTGATGTGTTCTTCTTGAAAGATTCGTACTTTAGAATTAGACAAGTACCTAAACCATAGTGAAAAGGAGATTTTTTCATGTATTATCGACCCTACAACACAAAAATGTTTAAAAGCCCACTACATTGTAGTATTACGTTAATAATACCAACAACAACAACAACAACAACAAAAAATACTTAAGTCACGTGATCATTTATGACAACATCCCGTGATTTGGCCAACTACACTCAGAAAAAATTGCGATGTTGAGTTTCTTCTGACATCCTGTGGTTCTCTCCGCAAAATAGCACTTTCTTGTATCTCTCAATTAGATTGGCCCTAACATCACGCGAGCTGTCTATAGAAGATAATTCTGAACTAAATATCTTTTAGAACAGAAAATAGAAATCGATTTCTTGTTTATAATCTCAACTTGTCTATCTCCATTCTCTAGAATAACTAACTAACCAGTCCAAGCCATATTCTTCATGTTTAGACTTTAGTTTTACATGGAATTTGCTGTTCTCCGTGAAACTTTGGTTTGTAAATATGATAGAACAAGAAATAAAGTATAAGGGGTTTTGGCACGTCGCATGAACCCAAAGGTCCAACTAATAATTAAGGAAGCCCATATTTCGAGAAAAGGCCCAATAAAAACGTCCAACCAAACGGTACACGCATGTTAGTAGTGGTTGTTACAATTTAATAATTACATCGGCAATGCAAGGAAATGCCGAAATGGAGAAGAGACTAAAAACATGAATCATCTCAACTTCAAGCAAAGCTATATTCCCCAACAACACTATCGATGAAATTACTCAAACATCTTATGAATGACTATGCTATAGATTTCAATTTCAGCACTTGATACTTGTATGCCAAACTTGGTGTAGGGTAAATGGGAATTTGCAGATTCAAGTATAGTAATAGTTACAACCCCGAATGGTTTATATTGCGCAATTCTGAATTATACTGTTTGTCCGCATCTATCCTATGGAAATAAGATAGTCCTCACATCATTTGTAGGTACTGAGCAAAAATTTTACAAGAGTCCTCCTAATTCATTCACACATACTAAAAGACTACCCATATGTAAAGTACAATTCCTTAAAAACAATTTTTACATGAAGTCATGCAATTTTTGTTTTTACAGAATATTATTACTCCCAACTTATCCTTCTTGTCTGTCACATTTTCATTATGGTCTATCATTCGTTATTAACGTGGTTTACTGATTCGTCTATTAATGTCTCTATAAATATCCAAACGACAAACAATTGTATGAAAATATTCATCATAATAATTGGGAAAATTCCCAAAAAAAACACCAACTGTTTAATATTTGCCAGAAAAAAACATAAACTTTTTTCGTTGCCAGAAAAATACGCAAACTATTTTTTAGTTGATAAAAAATACACGAACTATTATCTTTTTCCAATTTCTTTTTTTCTCCGTTACGACTGTTAACGGCATTATGACGACGTTACTATTTTTGACAAAAATTCCAGAAAAAAAACACAAATTATTTATTTTTTGCCAGAAAAATACATGAACTTTTTTTCTTTGCCTGAAAAATACATAATTTCCATTTCTTATTTTTTTCATTAACAATGTTAGAGATCAAAACTAATAATTTTATCTGCTCTTTTGAACTTCATACAAGCATGAAGTTTACACTACTATTTAGGATAACTAAATTCAAGAACAAAAATACACAATTAGATTAATCAACACTTAAACTTTAAAATTTCATGAGATCTCCACCTTTGTAAATCAAATGAAAGTCATTCCTCATCTTCATCTACTGAAAATCATCATATCTCAGACACAAATGAAGTAGGTGTCAACAAAAATGATCAAGTATTTGTTAACCATATCTTAGACGCAGATGGAGTATGAAAGGTATACAAAGGTCTACAAAGGTGGAGATCTCATGAAATTTTAGAGTTTAAGTGTTGATGAAGTTTCAAAATATGTAAAGTCGGTATAAATCCAAAAACAACACTAATTGAGAAACTTAGAGTCGGGTAATCTAATTGTGTGTTTTTGTTCTTGAATTTAGTTATCCTAAATAGTAGTGTAAACTTCATTGAAGTTCAAAAGAGCAGAGAAAATTATGAGTATTGATCTCTAACATTTTAATGAAAAAATAAGAAATAGAAAATTATGTATTTGTCAGGTAAAGAAAAAAAGTTCATGTATTTTTCTGGTAAAAAATAAATAGTTTGTGTTTTTTTTTCTGGAATTTTTGTCAAAAATAGTAGCGTTGTCATAATGTCGATAATGGTCGTAGCGGAGAAAAGAAGAAATTGGAAAAAATAATAGTTCGTGTATTTTTTATCAACTAAAAAATAGTTTGCGTATTTTTGTGGCAACAAAAAAAATTTATGTTTTTCTAGCAAATATTAAATAGTTGATGTTTTTTTGGAACAATTTACACAAACCAAAACGAAGTTTCGAGGAAAGATAAATTAATACTCTAAAAAAAGAAGAATGAGCGTGGTTAGCCTGTGAGATGGTCCCATCATTATACCTTATAAGCCAACATGCCACCACAACAGCTAATAAAGGTTGTAAATTCAATTCTGCTTGATCTTCTTGTCTATGTAATTAACAACATTTTACTACTACTTAATTAAGTGCTAATTAACAACAACACGGTCCACATAGTATTACTCTATATATGTATTGTCAAGCCTCAGATTCAAAAAAAAAATAAACTAACGGTAATCAACACACACACACAAAACTAGGCACAGATCTCAAAATCACCCACTTCTCGGTCTAATAACTTATTTTTAATTTACGCAAATTCGAATTATTTATTTATATATATGTATATTTATGGAACAAAAAACAAAAAAAAAGTAAAAAAAAAAACAAGAGAAGCAATTTTGTTTTTGTTTTTCAAAACAAAAGACTACTAGTATGATAGTTTCCAAATGTGTAAATCAATCAAACCCATATATCCCGGAAAAGAAAAAAAAATAATTAAAAAAATAAACACAAAAGAAGGGGGCAAAATAGGAATTGTTGGAGTGTGAAAAACTCAAAACTCATCTTTCCTTTTTTTTGTTTTCAACGCCTGCACCTAGTGATGGCGCTGCATCCACGGCGGTAAGGATTCGCCTGAGCTCCACGCTGGCAGTTGTAGTACGAAGCACCGCGTCGAGAGCAAGGCACACTGTTCTTCCTCATCGCACCGTAGCTAACGTACTTCTTCTGCGCTAAAATGCGCCTGCTGATGTCCGAGTCGAACTCCATCTCTTCTTCCTCGGCTATGCACTCTGCGATCGATCCTTTGCATCCTCCGGAGAATAACGACGACGAAGAAGAAGAAGATCCTCCGGCGGCGGTTCTTACGAAATCTAGCGAATCTACGAAGTCGCCGCTAGATTCTACGGCTGAGATTACGATCGCGAGGATCGCTATGACGGCGTAGATCGCGCGTGTGTTCATCTTTCTCCTCTCTAAACCAAAACCTTCTCCGTGAATCAGAGTCTTCTTCGATTTCTTTCTTTTGGTTGAAATTTGTGTGTTTCTCCTTTCTTTCTCTCTCTTGACTCTGTACACAGCTGAAGACAACAAGGTTAAGCGTTGGTGTGTAGCTTCTTATAACCTGACCTATTTGTTCAAACGGGCTTCTTTATCTGTAGTATTAACGAAACTGCCATTATTCTTTCATTAAAGAAAAGGAAAAAAAGAACAGGTACGCGTTTTTATTTTGTTTATCTGATTGATTATGAAATTGACTTATTAGATGTTTAATTTTAAATAACAATGTTTAAGCTTTGAAATATTCCTTTTGGGTTTTTATTTTCGTGCATCCACGACATACGACTTGTAGACGACGGCTTCAAATCAAATAAACTTTAAAATTACAGTTAGGTTATTATGTTGCAAATTTTTATATCCCTGTTGCAACATTTAAGAGCTTAGTCTTATCTTTACCATGGCTTTAAAATGGACAAAATCTTCGGTATAATTTATATGTTATTGGAGAATAATGATTTCACTAACATGTAAATGTTCCACGAGTTTAGGCTCCCATAATGGCGTTTACGTAATTAGAGGGTGAAATCAAGGGCATTGACAGGCAACAGCTGGTTGACCGGTTTGTCTGATTCCTTCTCTCTTTCTCTCTCTCTATCGGCCGAATGGTCTGTCTGAACTTTGGTTAAGACAGAGACGGCATCTCTATCTACATCCCAAATCCATCCAACATTCCGTTAACGTCAACGCACGTTTTCTCCTCTTTCCGTTACTATTTTTATTTTTCTCGTCGCCCTTAAGTGAAATATCATGCCATTATTCATTAGTAGAAACATGATAGTTTATTAGTAATTAATAAACTATTCATTGACAGATTGTGTTTTTTTTTATTAGTTAACCTCTATTGTGCAAAGATATGGTAAAGATGCAAACTTGGTCTTGTAGGTGAAAAGCCAATGTAAAAGACATGTAAACCACTCTCCCAAACATTGTTACTACTAATTTATACACTCCATTCATGGGTACCACTAAGCACTATTTTCTCCGTTGACAATTCTTTTAAATAGAAACTAGAAACATGCCTAAATGAGATCAGATTACTTTGACTAATGACTATTCACATATAAATATACGATAATTTATGCGTGTTTCATAACGCTTTGTGTGTAGGAGTATATAGATTTAACTTAGGAGACCGTTAGATGATCGATCCTTATATCACATGAATTTTTATATTTTGTTTATAAACCTGACAAGAATGAGTGAGTAACAGGGTCTTTTTTACTCATACTCCAAAGTTTTTAAATGAGAGAGCAACGGCTAGTTTGTCTTTTTATTACTTAAAAAAAAAATCTTTCGGTTTATTCTTTCTCCGGGGGATAATGTCGACGGCGTGAGAGAAAGAGAGAGGCGGCGCGTAACGTGAGAAGAAACCGTTAAGAACAAAAGTGGGACCCAAGCCACAGATCACCAAGGTGACGGCGTTTGCGCGTTACCAAGTTTATCCCCAAAAAGCCCAGCTGGCTCCTTTAACCGATTCTAATTGTTTTTTAGTACAAAATATTGTTAAATCCTTATTATATGTTTAGGATGATAATCAACATTAGCTTTATTCGATTGTATTTTTTCAAACATTTGATAGATTACTTAACAATCATAAGAATATAAGATAGTTAGTGTTTATAAAAAGCAGTAATGATTACAACAAAAGACGACGACAAATGTTTATATTTTGTTTTCAAGAAACACAGCACGAGATTGAAACTTATCAGTTATCACACGGAAATAATTGATGCAACCGAAAATAATTTATGAATAAGAATATACATAAACACGCAAGTGTAATGCAAAGCAAAATCCCATTACTTTTCGTATGAGGCTATCACGAATAAGATACCAATGATGAGGAAATCAAAAAGAGAAGAAAAACAAAGATTCCAAGTTATGGAGAACCTCTTTCTACATACACTTTTAATCAACTAGACCAACCTTTCTTTTTTAAAAGAGATAGAGGTCTCTTTAAAGTAAAAAACGAAGACTATATAGCCAATTCCCAAAGTTTGATATTTCTATAAGATTATTATAAAAAGAAGAAAGAAACAGAATTTTATATTTGTCCCTTTCGTTGGACTTGTTCGACATCTTTTACTTATTTAATCCTATAAAGAGAGATAGAGTAGTTGGTGGTACCTTTGAAGAACATTTTAAAATTATGACTCATTTTATTCTGTCTCATTTGCTTTTTATAGGGGATTCAATTCATGAAAACAAACTTCTCTCATAGTTGTGTTTTCCTTTAAACAAACGGACAAAATAAAGGTTTGCGTTTTAAAAGAATTATGGCCTAAGTAAAAAAGAGATGAGAATGCATTTGAAACTTGGCATACATGTATGGACACTTTTTTAAGTTTTGTGTTGGAAGGAAAAGCAAAGGGATGGGTGGAATAAGAATTTATATTAAATGCTGAGGTTCAAGGTGTGTTGGCATTCTATCTTTATGTCAAGTTAGATAGAGAAAGTAAATGCTTAACAAACAAACATGACTGAACAACACAGCACGCCATTCAGAAGTTTTGCCAAGAAATGATCAAGTTTGAATATAGTGGATGAAGCAGCTAATACTACACATATATGCATATAGTGTCTACCTTTTTCTTCTATTCTATTAGAGATATTTATCAGAGATAGAGAGAGACATCTTACCTCAAATGTTCTGTTCTGTTTCCATAATCTTCTTCGGATCCCTTTTTCCTGGAAAAAAATGTACAATGAGGTTAAAGAGATATCAGATCTAATGCTTGAACAGCAGTAGTTAACAACTTAAGGGTGACCCTTGTTTCTTGTTCTTGACACATTGAATCGTGGTTTTGTAAAAATCTAAGCAATCACACTTGAATAGCATTTGGTGGTGCCAGTAGTGATATCATACACTAGAAACATTTCTTTCTTACAAGCTAACCAAGAAAAGGTTGTACAGATCTTTGTATTACTACGTTACCACACAATAAGACACAAAGCTGTTTTGATAAATTTCTCTTGTAAATAATTAGATTAACAAATCTTGAACGATTGAGAGAAAAGGGTAGATAACTTACAGTTGAATGAGATGAGGAAAACTTCAAACGGAAAGGAAATTGAGTTAATAATCTTCATTGTGAGGTGGCGTCGCCTCAACACCTTCTTCCTCGTCTTCATCCTCATCTACATCTACCCAATTACTAGGGTGGCGCTGCGAGAAACTTTGGTTGTTCTGTACCCGTCCTGAGGAACAAGTGACAGAGAAGTGACTCTCTTTTAAAATAAGTAACAAGACATGGCATAGACAAGGCTATAGAAAACGAGGTACCTTGGGATCCTTCAGTGTGACCTATCTGTGTGGGACGTTGGCTTAGACAGAGTCAAAGATAACAAAGCATACATGGAAAGAAGTATAGTCCCTGGAGCTATGTGATTTCGATTTATGGAGCATGCTGAACTGATTAGCAGTTAAACAGGCTAGGAAATGCATCTTAGAAGCAAATTGGCAACTACACAATTAGAAATTTCTAATCGAGTGTGGACTATGATTTAATGCTTAACGGCTAAACAAGCCAAGAAGCGTATGATGATAGTGATTATGAGAGTGAAGGATACGAGTTAGGAGCTGCAAGAGCAGTATCCCCAGCTGGCCCGCCTTTTGATAATCTCATAACCCTAATTCTTTGGATATCCACGTCTGGTTGTCCCTGAGCTTGTGGGCTATCCTCAGAACCGTTCACGCTCTTAGTGGCAATTCCTGCTGCCCAGCATTGATGTTTTTAAGGTTTTAGTAATCAGAAAATGATGATGAATACCACAACCATTAGATTAGTTACTACCTGAAAGTTCAGACCAAACTCGTGTGTGATCAGATGGGTGCCCAGAGGCATTCTGCCTAGACCGTTCGTGAGGCTGCGATCCTACTTGCTCGTCAGCATGACAACCTGTGGAATTTGCTGCTCCAGGAGGTTCTTGCGGAATCCCTTCCTGAAGTTGAGACATAAGCATTGTCGCAAGAACGAGTGTTGCATCAAAACTTGAGCTTGACCCATCACCCAACCCGAATTTTGGAGCCATCAATATTGGCCTAACAACAACGTACATGTTATGATATTCAGTAACAGATAAGATAGTTATGTAAAAGAAGATGGTGTTCAAATGGGTCATTTAGCAATCACACTTAAGCATGTACAATTAACAAAAACAAATAGTTTATCAGTATTGGCCAGAATGAACTTGCAATTGTTTTTAAAAGATACCAAGGGTACACAGGAAGATGCATTTATTAAGCAGAATTCACAGCATGCCAAAAGAATGGTTCTTACTCGCCAGCTTTTTCGAAGAAAAGATGAATGTCGGCTTCACATCCCTCACAGAACGAAAGAAATGCCTGAAATTGATTGAAGATATTTGATCAACACAACAGAGGTGGAATGGGTAGAAATCAAATCAGGCTTAAGGTGGAGGAATGTTATACCTTTAGTTCCTTCAGGGAAAATGTGATGTCAACAGGATCACCTGCATGAGTATACTGTATAAATTCTTCTGATGGATCTATCCATAGCTGAGTGTGTAACAAAGAGTCGCCATCTGCAGTTGGAAAAAGAATTGTTAGCAGCCTTACACAAGAAACCTGATTAGTTAGTCTTATCATGATTTTCTAGTCCTAACCTTTGTTCGGATCGACATAGCTCCGAAACTCAACAGCTTTTCCACCTATGTCGCTCGCAGCATCAGAGGGAAAAGAAGCTTGATCTGTAGCAATTATTGTAATCTCTTGGAGGGATGACTGAAAGTTTCCAAGCAACTTGCTCAGATTTCGAGGATGCACAACTAAGGTACTTGGAAATCTACTCCTATCAAGCGACAGATGCTGTATATCGGGTTCCACATTGCAAGTAATCCAATATGTTTTCTTCATACCTGCTCAAATGATTAGATAACTCCAAAATCAGTCCCCAAACGAATGAACATCATAATCGTAGTCCTCAACGTAATCAGTAAACTTCTAAAAGTTATCTAAGAGGTAGTAATCAATAAGCAGCTGCAAGTTAGATTATGTTATCATTAACAGGTCTGAAACATGCAACATCCAGATTTTACACACAAAGTTACGAGAGAATGTGATGGTTGCAGATAAGAGCATACAATATGCAAGAACAAGGGAATATGGCTTTACCACTGAAACATTCCAAAGTCCATTTGACCTTAGATGCATCATGATCTGGCAACTGCACACTCATGTGATCAATGCTCGCGAGTGGAGTCCTAAGAACAGAACATACAGCCTGAGAAACAAAATTAATATCAGCGACAACTACTTAAATCAATGAACTCAATAGGCTTCGCTCAAAGTTTCAGGACAAAAGTTGATACCTTCAAAAGTACACTGAAATGAGCTTGAGGACCAGAAACAGTACATACATCGAAGAAACTTGACTGAAATGTAATACACTGGTAGGCAGAACGTGAAGCATTTAAAGTGTGCAATGCCAGCTGCAAAGTTTTGACGAACCAAAAAAAAAAATTAGATCTCTAACAAGGCTAATAAAGCACTTCACAAATCTGAAGATATACTAGCATCAAGTGCGTGTTGTAGCACCAGTACATAATTACAAATCTGATTTATATCTCTTTACTCCCTTAATCAATCATATCCCAGTTACGCAGAAGCATGTATCAAATTGAAAATAGAGCATTGCAGACAGCAAAATCAGGGTCATGTGACGAATTTTTCGGGTATCCTACAAATATAATCAACCAAGCGTTCCCAAGCTTCATAAAGCAATTACCCAGAACAAACTCGTGGGGGTCCTTACATACAGGACACATATAATCCCAAGCGCGAACAAAAAAACCCTAATCGTCAGTTCAAATTGACGAAATCCGACTTATAATCAATCAAATTGCAAGTTTCTCTCAAATTACATTCCAATACTCAAAATTAGGGTTACGCAGGAATCGATGAGAGCCAAGTCAACAAAACGAATAGGAGAGAGAACCTGTGTCGGCGAAGCTTGGACAACGAGCTCGTTGCCGACGCGTGCGAGGCATGTTATAGATCTAGCGAAGGTCTTCAGCGCATTGCCACTGATACTGAACTCCATCTCTCTCTCTCTCTCACTCTTTCCCTGGAGAAAAATAAAACAAATTTAAATTTTAATGAACCCTAAAAAAAGAAAATTGTGACGATTGGCGGGATTGCCATGAAATCCTGAAATCAGAGTAAAGCGCGAAAAGTAATTAAGAAAACCAAAAAGAGAAGAGAGTGAAGTTTTATTTAAATGGGCCTATAATGGGCTTTTAACGGCACGATTAATTGGGCCAAAGTCTCGTATGATGACGTCATTGACTAGTTCGGTGGCAGCTTTAATTGGCATTGATTAGGTCAAATAGAAGGGACAGAATTTATAAGTTGTGAAATATGTTTTGTCGCGTGATAGAGACAAATCTCGCAATTGTACTGTTTTCATTTACCCACACCACAAAATCAATTTATTTCATTTCATTTTTCGGTTTTAAAAAAAAAATGAATATTATATTTTTTATTTTTCTCTCTCGCAAATGGAATCTACAATTTTTCAATCAACCTCAAGAGCTACTACTACCCATGTGATATAAATCTGACAATTTTATGGGCATAGTATATTTGTATTTTAATTTTTGTTTGTTTCTCCAAACTATTTATTTACTTTATTCTCAAGACAAAGTAGGTACAAACAACTCTCTGTAAATACGGATTCCCTTTTTTTTTTTAAATGCTAAATGTAGACAGAACATCAACTGATAAAACACTCTTTTGAATATAACTCTGAGAAACGCAGACAAAAGTTGTAACTTTCTGCAATCAACTTTTTATATATGACAAAAGTTAGATACTTTAGCAAAATATCATCCCTATATTATGGTTTTTCCTACTCTTTTTCATTGGTCTTCTCGATACGTTGACTTATAATCCTTGACTCCTAAGCTCCTTTTTAATTTATTTGATTGACAAGTAACGACCACATTTTTGAAAAATTTGTAATCACCCCCATGTAGCATTACGTGATCTCCGGTACAGTGTATATACTATTTAGTTAAGAAAGTATAGAGTAAATAAAGTATGTATGTTTGCCCAAAAAAAAATAAAGTATGTATAATAATCCAATACAAGAACTCATAATATAAAATATGTTGAATATTGTTTAAGACAAGTCCATACAAGTTTGGCCCCACGTATGTCAAATTTGCTGACACAAAGTTGTTAAATGAACCAAATAGTTAAAGTGAAAACAACAATAGACAACAAATGTTATTTTAGTGTAGATATCTAGTGATGTTATTCAATATTATTCATTCTGATATCAATACCAACAAAATATCTCAATGGTAAATCTTTAGATCTACTACTTTGATATATACCCCATATTTTCTATATTATTGGGGTGATAGATTGGATTGGAAACACAGTTCTCAACCTCTGCATTGACACCATATAAAATTAATGAAAGTAAAAAAAAAATGTTTCCAATCATATAGCTCTTCTCATTTCGATATTACTTTCATTGTAAAGTGTAAACACATCATGCAATTGGTTGGATACTAATTAATTGTCATACAATTTGGTAGATCACTTGAAAAGCGCAATCAAATGCTATTTGCTAGCTTTCTAAAAGTCCTTCATCATATCAAAATAATAAAACATGTCACTCAACGAAATTAACATCATATCCTAATCCTACCAAACAATCTTTGAGACCTATTCTGAAACTAAGATGAACAACTTAACCATCTCACTTTGGGGAAGCTTTAGAATGTGCCTATAGATAGAGAACTTTGCCTATGATATACATTTCAATATTTCGTCACCACCCACCTATTGGTCTGATTTACCAGAATCCGATTTAAGTCCATAGTTTTTTTAATTGAATTAATATAAATCATAATTCTGGAAACTTCTAACCGTAAGAATAAATGTTTGATTAGTCTATATAAGGGTGAATTATCTTTAATTTTCTCCTATTGTTACTATTGCAAAAATTATACCCATAAGACAATAATTTCGAGCAAGTCTTTATAGTCTTTCTAGAACTGAGAATATATGTGAAAGAGACAAAATTATATATTTTGTTTTTATACAGAAATTTATGTTTTCCATTGCATATTTAACAAATTTATACCAATAGTTAATAAAAAAAATATTCAGTTAAATTAATTTGATCTATAAGGTGAAGTTGCATATTTTGTTAGGTAAACCTATTAAACGACAATATATATCCAAAGTCCAAAGAGTCCTTTCTCCAAACATTCATATCCGTAAATAACCCATGAAAAAAAAAACATATGAATGATAGAATGAGAATCATACGTATGTTGTTGGGTAAGTGTATTACACACATTCATTCATATCAAACACAAGAAAAAAATTCGATACAATAAATACGAATACTAATTTATATTGTATACTACTATTTTGCCTCATTAAACAATGGTGGGTTGAGAGGAACAAAGAAAGCTTGCACAGTAAAATTACCAAATGGTTTGAACAAGCCAAATGTGCCAACAATAAGAGGACCCACTCCACACCAACACCTTCACGCTTCTTTCTATCTTCTCTCTTGCTTATTAGATTTTCTCCCTTTTAAATCTCTCTTGTCTCTTCCTTAAACTAAACTAAAAAGCTGTTTTTCTTTTTCTTTTTCAAACTTCAAACTAAAAAAGCTTTAGATTGTCACTGCATTAATAATACTCTGCAAAGTTTTAAATAGACATTTGTTCCTTTGTTCAATCTCCTTTTTAATAATTTATTTATGTAGTTAAGACATTACCTAAAACGGTGTGTATAAATAGCAAAATTAGCACTGTTGTTTATGTAAGGAGGAGTTAATGGAGAAAGAGGGTGTTGTTACCATTACCAGTACAACTATAGTTGCAGAGTTCAGGGGTTCCTTGGAGTAGCATTTAAGTCTGAAAGGAGAGAAAATATATTAAAAAAAAAAACATAAAAGAGAAAGAAAAAAAACTGGAGTCTTTTCTAATAAATGGTTTCTTTTTGTGATTTATAGAGTTTGATGATTTGTTTTTCTTTTAACAGAGAAAAGATCTGAAAAAACAAAACAGAACCAAAAAAAAGATGGTTTCTTTTCGTCAGATTTTTCTCATGATCATTGTAGTTGTGGTATCGTTACACTGCTGCAAAGTTGGATTCTTTTGCATTGTTGCTGATGCTAAAGAGCTTGATGACTGGAAGGTTTTAGTGGTGGAACACGGTGAGAGGTATCGGACCCAAATCGGTAAATACGCCGGAGAAGACGGAGGCGAGAAGAAGAATAAGCTTGGGGTTTTGGAAAAGTTCCGTGCTTTACTCGATTTGATTAAACCCTCTACTTCCCGGAGAAGAACTCTCGCCGAGTCTGCTTCTTTATCTCCTTGGCCGGCGCCGGCGCCGTCTCCGTTTCCCGGCGGTGGTCCTATCGAGTCTCCGGCGTATCCTCCTGCTCCTCCACGGCCGATTCCTCCACATCTCCGTCGTCCGTTACCTCAACGGACTCATCCATTGAAGCAACACGAGATTCGAAAGCGAGAACAAGAGAAAGGAGGTACTTTTAAGAAGATTCTTGTACCTGTCGTTGTCTCTACAGCTTCTGGAATCGGTTTCGTGGTTTGTGTTGTTGGAGTGTTCTGTCTCTGCGCCAGAATCAGGAAAAGGAAGAAGAACGGTAAAACGCCGTCGTTTAAGCGTAAAAAGGGCAAATCTCAGAGCTCGACGAGGAAGGTTAGTGTGAACCCTACTCTCGATTTCTTGTACTTAAACTCACTAGGGGTTGATTTGGAGAGACAAAACTCTGTCAAAGAAACACAAGAAACTGATCAGAAGGATTTGAACGATCGCAATGGTGGATTGCTTGAAGAAGAGGTAAAGAGAAGTATTGAAACAGAGACTTCGCATGATTGGGACAATGCTAGTAGTTATTCAACTAAAGAGATTGTGTCGGTGCACGAAAACGATGATGAACAAACAGTAAACTCTGTTTCTGCTCCTGTCGTTGTTATCAATGGACGTGATGATACTTCAGACGATGATGAGTCTTTTCATTCCGTTGGTGTTGGCTCCTCTCAGCATTCAAATCCAAGATTGTCAAATGCTTCTTCTGCTTCCGGTAGTGTTAACGTTGGATCTTCTCAACGCTTCTCAGAACACAAATTGGACATTCCTGAATGTTCCGGGAACGATTTCGGAATCTCTACTCCACCACCGCCACCGCCACCGCCTCCACCGCTTCCGCAGTTCACAAACAAACGTCTTCACACTCAGTCTACGCCAGAAACCACTAATAATCTGCAGACGCTTTCATCGCAGTTATGTGAAAAAATTTGTGCTTCTTCCTCGAAGCCAAGTCTTCCGATCAATGTACCAAATACACAAGATGATGGTTCTAAATCTTTACCGCGTCCACCACCGCCGCCACCGTTACCCACACAACAGCTTCAAGTAGCTGGAATGAACAAAACGCCTCCACCGCCATTGTCTCTTGATTTTTCTGAGCGTAGACCATTAGGCAAAGACGGAGCTCCATTGCCTAAACTGAAGCCGCTTCACTGGGATAAAGTCAGGGCTACACCAGACCGGACTATGGTATGGGATAAGATCAGAACAAGCTCTTTCGAGTAAGTTTACAACTTTCTTTTAGCCTTGAGACACAATCATCACAAGTTTTTCAAGAATGTGTGATTTATGTGTTGTTGTCTTGTGGATACACAGATTAGACGAAGAGATGATTGAGTCACTGTTCGGGTATACAATGCAAAGCTCAACGAAGAATGAGGAAGGGAAGAGCAAAACCCCATCACCAGGGAAACATCTTCTTGAACCTAAGAGACTTCAAAACTTTACCATTCTCTTGAAAGCTTTAAACGCAACCGCAGACCAAATCTGTTCTGCCTTGGGGAAAGGTAAACTCAGATCAACTCAAATCGACCCATTGTGGACTTGATCTTAAATTTAGATACTCTTTTTGCAGGGGAAGGCTTGTGTTTACAGCAACTAGAAGCGTTGGTGAAGATGGTGCCGACTAAAGAAGAAGAATTGAAGCTGTCTAGCTACAAGGGAGCGGTGGATGAGCTTGGATCGGCTGAGAAATTTCTCAGAGCTCTTGTCGGAATTCCATTTGCGTTTCAGAGAGCTGAAGCAATGCTATATAGGGAAACGTTTGAAGATGAAGTGGTTCATCTCAGAAACTCCTTCTCCATGCTTGAGGTATTACGTACAGTGTTTACTTTACATTCTTTTATTTGGTTTCTTGCACTTCAAGTTACGGTAATTAACACAAAGTAACTTAACTAGGAAGCTTGCAAGGAGCTTAAATCAAGCAGATTATTCTTAAAGCTTCTAGAAGCTGTCCTAAAGACTGGAAACAGGATGAATGTAGGAACTATACGCGGTGGTGCAAAAGCCTTCAAGCTCGATGCTCTGCTGAAGCTCTCTGATGTAAAAGGCACAGATGGAAAGACCACTCTGCTTCATTTCGTTGTACAAGAGATCTCTCGGTCTGAAGGAATCAGAGTTTCAGACAGCATCATGGGACGGATCATGAACCAGAGATCAAACAAGAACCAAACACCTGAGGAGAAAGAGGAGGACTACAGAAGGATGGGACTCGATCTCGTCTCAGGTCTAAATACAGAGCTACGTAACGTGAAAAAGACTGCAACGATTGATCTGGAAGGTCTTTTTATCTCGGTAACGAATCTGAGAGACGGGTTGGGGCAGTTGAGGTGTCTAGCTAGTGAGAAGCTGAAAGGGGACGAAGAAAACAGAGCATTCGTAAGTTCGATGAGCTCGTTCTTGAGATACGGAGAGAAGAGCTTGGAGGAGCTGAGGGAAGACGAGAAGAGGATAATGGAGAGGGTTGGAGAGATCGCAGAGTATTTTCATGGAGATGTGAGAGGAGATGACAAGAACCCATTGAGGATATTTGTGATTGTAAGGGATTTCCTGGGGATGTTGGATCATGTTTGTAGAGAATTGAGGTGTTTTAGGGTTCCTAATAGCCCTAGCCCTTTGGCTCCGTTTCGATGAGTAATGTTGACTATATATGTTTGATTGTTTGGTTTCTGTAGGTTGTTTTTGTAATATGAAACTTGTTGAGTTTGTTTATTGATAAACAGAGAGTGGTTATGGGGTTTTCTGTGGATAAAGAATCAGACTTTGAGTCTGTCTATGGAAAGGTTATGTGAAGATCTGTAGATCTATATGGATTTTATATGTATCATATGTTTAAAGCATGAGAGACGGTGTTGATAACTTCTTGTTTCATGGTATTGATGTTGATAAAATGCTCTCTTATCTCGTTTTTTATTTGATCACTTAATTTATTATTAGTTTTCTCATAAATAAATCAACGGGGACCAAAGTTAATACTGACTAGAAGAGAGATACCATTCTGTGAAGAAAACACACTTGATCATATGCAGGCATATCCCATAATATTATATACTTTTATGGTTCAGCTGCACTGTTAACACATGCATCTTTTTGTTTTGTCTTCTCGAATCTCATCATGCTTAGCTTTTATAGTGGGGTATGAAAAAAGTGATCGCTAGACTTCGTTAGATGAGTACTTAACCCATCTGATTGCTATCTATCTCGTAAATAGTGGCAATATAGTGGTACATAGAGATGGTGGGAGATCAATGGAAATAATTAAGTAGCCAAGGACTAATTACTACACTAGTATAAAAGGGTTTGTTTCTTTCTAACTATCCCCAATTCCATAATCATGGTTCTTGTACAAGTCTGGTTGGGGCATTGCATATATATAACCAGATCTTATTGATAAAAACATTTGGATAAAACACGTTTTATTCAATAAATAAGTTTTACTAGACATTCACATATCTTATAACATAAATTTCCATCGCTACCATTATTACTGCTTCATTTTCCCATCAACGCCTTTTTTTTTCAGCAATTTGGATTCTCTGGATTACAAGGTTTAACGCAGTTTGGATCCCTTGGATTGCAAGGTCTGCCGTAATAATTCACATCGACTCTTTCTGTATCCATTATGCAATTTGGATTCTCTGGATTACAAGGTTTTACGCAATGTGGATCCATTGGATTGCAAGGTTTATCGTAAAAATCCCTTAACCTACCTTGCACTAGATGAGATCCTTCAGATGTGATAAGGATCAGTTAGCACATCATTATACAAACAAAAATTAAGGTTAATTTCAGGCAAGGTTAAGAAAATAAAGAATTTGAAACTTTAAAAAGTTAATTCACTTACGAAAAACAAGAAGAAGAGAAACCAATAACAGAAGTTGAAAGGAAACGCTTTTCATTCTCGGAAGAAAAATGATACAGTATATTTTGCTTAGTGAAAAAGATAAACTCACTAATCTCCATCGCTTTTTTGTAGAGAACAATGTACGTAAGTAATGGTGTGGTTTGACTAGAAAATCTCGAAATAGTTAATACATAGTAAGAAATCCTCAAAATATAGTACTATTTAGATTTGAGTTGACCTTGAAGTAGATTTGGAACAACACAATTTTAAATATATCAAACTAAATAGGATATAGCCTATAATTATAATCTATATCTGTTTGGTCCTTCTTCTTTTTTTTGGTAACGTATCTCTTAATATTTCTTTGGCTTTTATATAAGTTAAACAATCTGTTACTTCTAATTAAATTGTGGTCTCGTCTTTTTCTTGGAACATTCACATTTTTATTTGTATCTAAAAAGTGGTTAGTGGAGACAAACCAAACTCGTAAATAAAGTATAGATTAATTGAGTAATTACATTAAATTACAAATTTTAAGATAGATAGAATAATTTACTAAACTATATAAGATATAATTACATATGTGAGATTTTGTAATATTTTATCAAAATGATAGTAATTACATATGTTAAGATAGATAGAATAATCTATACTTATTTGTCAAAACAACTTAATAAATAAGTATAGATTTAATTATTGAGTAATTTAAATATTTAATACACAAATCTTTTGTATTAAATGAGTTTTCTGAAAGCTTAGACAAATAACAGGCCAATGAAAGCAAGCCACGTGCACATTTAGACACATCAACAATAGGGTGTAGCTCTCTCACAATTTCAATGTTATTTTCGTATAACCAAGCCCAGTAAAATTACAGCGTAGATGACTAAGTTTTACATTACCTTTGCTGCAAGAGTTTCCGAGTCTCCAGATGCACCATTAGTGGAGTATCAAGCTAAGGCTGCATGCATGGTCTGTAAAACACAAAAAGTATCCAATCCTTTGCAGACCAAGTCCCGCACCTATATAAAAGGGTACGTATAGTTTCACATGTTTTGCTTGTTCGTTGTTTCTTTCTAGGGATTGAATGTGAAGTTGGACGTACGTAGCTTTGGGGGCAGGACAAAGTCACTTTTGCTGCTAGAGAGTCTGACTCACTCCTCATGATGCACCTCTAGTTAGTTGAGTATCAATCAAGCTAAGGTGGTTTCCATCCCTCGAACCAATGTTATTTTTGAAGGTTGACCGAGTGACACATAAGTATTTAAAAAAAAATAAAAATAATATATACTGACTTTAATAATCAGCTTTGCGTTACATACTTACATATGTTAACATAGATAGAAAGCCTATCGACCCAAACAGATATTTGTAATTCTCTACTTGTTGTTTACCTCATCATACTTGCGAGTACCACTAGCTTTGGTATTGTGGTACTATGGTCAAAGTTCGTCATGACTATTCTTATTCTGACTTTAAATCTTTTATTTAATTTCGATCTTTAGGCTTTTTTTTTGGGTTTACGTCCAATAATAAGCCCATTCTGATTTTCTAAGTTGGGAAAAAAATTGGAGGAAGATAACAAAAATCTAACTTCCATGGCGCAACAAGTTTTAAGTTTTAATTTGTATTTAAAAAAAAAAAAAAGAAAAAAGATTGGGAGTGTGTCGCCTTATCTGTTCGTCATGGCTCCTCAGTAGAGTAGCCTCATGTTCTTTTATTCGTCTTCCTTAGCCATTCGTGGAAGCAAAATTAGAGTCTTTTTTTTTTTATGTCGGTGGTGAATTTGTAAAAAATAATGGAAGCTACGAGGAACTTGGTTTCTTCATCTCCTCCGTTTCAGACAAAGACCCATCTCAAGAAGTACTCTTCTCCTTCATCTGCTGGTTCTGTTCAACTTGCATAATCATAATTAAGCCATAACAATACAACTATCAATAGATATATTTACTCATAACGATATATGTTCGTACCACAACAATACCTAAACAATATAATTCATCCGCTTACTTTTTCATTTTATTTGAGATATCCTCAAAATCCATTTTAACTTTAGAATGGTAAAAACCTTTAACTTGGTTCCACACAAACTTATTATTACAAACAATAAAGAATATATATATAATATATGATTGTGGATAGGGAAACTCGAAAAAGACCTAAAAAGTATATGCTAGTGACTAGTGAGTATGGGTCTATGGGAATTCAATATATTTGCTATTGACTCCAAAAGAAACTATGTTATTACTTATTATCAGCGTACGTAAATATGTACGGTGTAGCCATACATCAAACATGAGAATACACGCCAGTCTCCATATGCCTTTTTTTCTTTTGTTAAAGGAAGTCGATCTATTGATGAAGCAACAAACAATTTGAGAAAGTAGTACACCTACTATTCATATCATATGAAACCGGAAGGATTAAAAAAAAAAAACAGCATTATGCAAAATAAGGAATCTTAAATCCTAAATCACAAAATGAAAAATAATCTTTTAACTTTCAAAAATAAATCATAAATCCCAAACACTAAACTCTATCCTTAAAAACTATATCCTAAATTTAAAATAGTCAAACCTAAATCTACAAACATAAATTTTATACCCTTAAAAGTCAATTTTCATATGTAAGTTATTTTTGAAAAACAAACATATTAACAGTCTTATTGAAAAAAATAAATTAGTAGAAGTATTTTTGGAATAAATTAAACATTTCATTAATTTTCATATAAGTTTGTGTTGTTTTACTTTTACTTTTTTTTTTTTATGATCTGTGCGTGTGCGTTTGGCTTTGCTCTTAGAAAAAACCCCAAAATTGAATTGAAAAGGGTATAATCGGGGCATGACTCCCACCAAATCAAGCGACGGCGATACGAAGGATGGATCTTCCCAACCGACGGAGCCCATGGAAATTTCCACCGGCGTAGGCTCTTCTTTGCTGGAGAAGCGCAAGGTCGAAACAACAAACCTGGAGGAGGATCCCGGTGAAAACGAAGGCGACATAGAAGAAGGTGTAGAGGACGAGGAAGAAGAGGAGGAGGAGGAGGAAGATAGGGATTTGGAATGGGATAAGGATATCTAGCTTCGATGGACGGGAGTATCATTCCTCTGAGAATAGTGAGGAGTATACGGACAAGGAACTCGAGAAGAAAGCCCGTTTTAAAAGTCGCATGGTCATCGAAACCAAGGTGGTCTCATCATCATCCTTTTCATCGAATTTTGAGTCTTTTGTTTTATTTATAACAACGTATCTTAATTTTGTTTTGTTTTGTTTTTTTTTAGGGTTTTTTCGAGGCATCTGACAAATTCCCACCTTGCTGCTGGGCTGGGATTGCTACAGTCCCGGGTCTTGATAAAAAAATGCGTCGAGGTATCACAGTTCGTCAGTTCCTAGCAAACATGGTATCTCTTTGTCTTGACATATATAACAAAGAAAAGGTAAGCAAGCCAACTCTCTCTCTAATCTCTAGTTTGGGCCTTTCAGAGTTCCAAGCTAAGTGTTGTTAGGATATGATAAGCCATTCTTGAATTGTCTCTTTTGTTTCCCAGGGATTAAATGTGACTTGCGAGCATGTTTTGAGGGCTAATTTCAACCCAGGGGGCTGCACAAAGTACTACATCACTTTTGCTGCTAGAGAGTCTGACTCTCCTGATGCACCTCTACTTGAGTATCAAGCTAAAGTGGCTTGGTCTGCTGGCATTACTTATCCCATCCTTTGCAGACCCACTTCTCCACCAAAATTCGGTATCTTTTTCACCTCTTCTTCTATTCAGATCTCAACATGTTGTAGTTTTGCATATTAAATGACTAGAATAAAGACACCATTCAGTGAAGAAACCACACTTCACTAAATTTTATCTACTTCTAGGGTTTGGTTGACACATCTGATCTTCTGGTTTTGTCTTCTCGACATGGCACATATTATTTGTGAGACTCTTCTGCTTTAGCTTGATTGTGGAGTGTATGAAACAAATGTCGCTTCTAGACTAGGTTAGACGACAACTCTGATTGTTATCTCGTAAAATGATGGCAATGGTGCATAGAGATATGGTGAATTATCGCTGGTTCGTTTAGCCTAACAACTTACAATTAACATCTGATTTTGTTTTTTTTTTTTTTTTGCTAGTTGAAAGAGATCAAGTGAACGAGGTAGCCGAGGTGATGGAAAGCAGTTGAAGAATTTCACATGGCCGCTTTATTTAACCGTTTAGCGACTCTAAGTAGGATTGTATATTACCCGGATCTTTCTGAATGTAGCTTAAGTTTATTTCGTTGATTGAGATTCGTACTTACTCCAATTCTTATCTTCTGCTATGAAGGTTATAAATACATAGTAAGAAATCCTCAATATATAGTATCAGATTTGAGTTGACCTTGAAGTAGATGTTGACGACATTATTTCAAATTACTAAATAGCTTAATATATACTTATCTGTTTGGTCCTTTTTTTGGCAACGTATCTCTAAATATTTTCTTTTGGCAAAAGAAACTATGTTATTACTTATTATCAGCGTACATATGTATTATGTAAGTTGTAAATGTGTAATATATCAAACATGAGAATACACGTCAATCTACATATGCCCTTTTTCTTTTGTTAAAGGAAGTCAATCTATTGATGAAGCAACAAACTATTTGAGAAAGTGGTACTTACTATTCATTTCATATGAAACCGGAAGGATTTAAAAGAAATAAAAAACAGCATTATGCAAAATAAAGCATATATAGTATATGACATGATGCAATTCAATTCTTATAATTTATAATGATACAGTACTAATTATTACTTACTAGTATTTCGTCTTCCATCCATGACTTTTTTATCCAACCAATATTGGAAAACAACTAAGCAACTTGTATAAGCACAAAAGTTAACACTCCTATAGACACTACATGTGTTTTAAAGGCTCAATATTGTCACATCATATTAGATCATATAGATTGAGTAATACACATAACAAAATCATATTAAAAAAAACAAAAAAATAGTGAGCTACACAAACTATACCACAATGTATTGCATGGTCACATATACCAACTATATAATGTCATGTGCTTAACATCACAATCATCTTTTTCCGGTACATTATTCATCAGAATCCAGTGTTGACCAGTATTGACCGGCGTTAACCGATGTTGACCAATAAAAATATGCAATTTTTTTTTGTTTTTAGTATTAGAAACCAAAAAAAAAAAATTGAATTATTCAGAAATCATTTATTATAATTAAAAACATATATGGATCCAAAATAAATATATATTATATATATACATTCCATTTATTTAGTCTTATAATAGTTACCTTTATAAATTTCAAAACTTAAATAAAATTGAAATAAAAATTATTCATAAGATATTAAAACTTAAATTCAAACCTGATAATCTTGTTGTAATAAATCAAATAAGAAAAACACTTATTTAAAAATTATTAATTTAAAACATCAACTTCTTACTTAATTTATATAAATAGAAAATTAATATTATTTAATATTCTCAACCACAAAAAATATTTCTACAACAAAAATACTTAGAACCAAACCCAATACATAACAAAATTACTTAATATATTGTAAATTAAGTTTTGCAATAGAAAATATATTGTATATATGTTAATTCATCCAGTCTTGTAATAGTTAATTTTTTTCAATTGCAATTAAAAACATCAACTTAGTATTTGATTTATTTAAATACATTTTATTTATTTAATAAAGCAATATATTTTATTGTAAAAAACAAAAACACACAATATTTATTTTCAATATATAGAAGATAGAAGATCCAAAAAATTGATTTTGCAAAACAATATATTTGACTGTAAAAAATTTGACTGTTAGTTTAGCTTCAAAATAAAAATTACTAATGATTCACCAAAAAAAAAAATACTAATTATAAGAATGTATACATTAAAGATGTAAAAAATATATTTAGTTATGTAATATAGAATGTCTTAATTTTTTTTTTTAAACTATAAACTATTTCATATAGCAATTTATTTTTTTAAAAGTATACATAAAAAAAATTAGAATATTTTTTAGTCAATTTTGGTCAACGCTGGAGTCAGTCAACCGATGTATTGAAATTGTATGTTTATGGTGTTAACCACATTACGTCATATAATTGATGCACACACATAAAATACATCTACTTTGTGTAACTGAGAGTACACTATTATATTTGTGACCATGCCTTTATCTTTTTTTGTTCTGAAAAAATCAGTTATGATTCTTTCCGACGGCACAAACGTAAAGAAGTGTTACGGAGAGGGATAAAATTACTGATATAACTTTTAAATCGTGTATATGTGTGCATTTGTATGGCTTTGCTCTTATAAAAACCCCAAATTGAATTGGAAAGGGGAATTAGGGTTTACTCAAATAATCAATCGGGGATGGTTTCCACCAAATCAAGCGACACCGAGAGAAAGGATGGATCTTGCGAGACTCAACCGACGGAGGCCATGGAAATTTACACCGGAGATGACTCTTCTTTCCTGGGGAAGCGCAAGGTCGAAACAACGAACCTGGAGGAGGATCCCGGTGAAAACGAAGGCGACATAGAAGAAAGTGTCGAGGACGAGGAAGAAGAGGAGGAGGATAGGGATTTGGAATGGGATAAGGATAGCTTCGATGAACGGGAGTATCATTCCTCTGGGAATAGTGAGGAGTATTCGGACAAGGAATTCGAGAAGAAAGCCCATTTTTACAGTCGCACGGTCATCGAAACCAAGGTGGTCTCATCATCTTCATCCTTTTTCATCAATTTTTGAATCTTTTGTTATATTTATAACATATATCCTAATTTTTGTTATGTTATGTTTTTTAGGGTTTTTTTGAGCCAAGTGACAAATTCCCACCTTGCCGCTGGGGTGGGATTTCTGCAGTCCCGGGTCTTGATAAAAAAATGCGTCGAGGTATCACAGTTCGTCAGTTCCTAGCAGACATGGTATCTCTTTGTCTTGACAAATATAACGAAGAAAAGGTAAGCCAACTCTCTCTATTCTCTAGTTTGGCTTTTCAGATTCCAAGTGTTGTTAGGATATATATGAGAGCCATTCTTAAATTGTCTCTTTTGTTTAATTCCCAGGGATTTAATGTGATTCTCGAGCATGTTTTGAGGGCTAATTACAACCCAGGGGGCTGCACAAAGTACTACATCACTTTTGCTGCTAGAGAGTCTGACTCTCCTGATGCACCTCTACTTGAGTATCAAGCTAAAGTGGCTTGGTCTGCTGGCATTACTTATCCTATCCTTTGCAGACCCACTTATCCACCTAAAATCGGTATACCTCCCCTATTCACATCTCAGCATGTAGTTTTGTAAATTAAATGATTAGAGCAGAGACACCATTCACTGAAGAAACCACATTTCACTAAATTATATTATATCTACTTCTAGTTCTAGGTTTTGCCTGACACATCTTCTGGTTTTGTCTTCCCGACATGGAATATATTATTTGTGAGACTGTTCTGCTTAGCTTGATTGTGGAGTGTATGAAACAATGTGGTTTCTAGACTAGGTTAGATGAGCACTTAACCACTCTGATTGTTATCTCGTAAAATGATGGCAATGGTTCTAGAGATATGGTGAATTATATATGGCTGGTTCGTTTAGCATAACAACTTACAATTAACATCTGATTTTTGTTGTCTATGTGCTAGTTGAAAGAGATCAAGTGAAAGAAGTAGCCGAGGTGAGTGATTGAAGAATTTCACAAGGCCGCTTTAACGAGTCTAGTAGACCAATAAGTTATTCACTAGTATTTTTCTACGTTAAAGACCGATTGTGTATTACCCGGATCTTTCTGAATTTCGCCAGCTATGTTAAGTTTATCTATTGATAAACGTACACAAATAGTTACGACGCATCACACCGGTCTATCAATAAAACCTACTCTGATAGTGTCAGTCTCTTTATAAGTTAAAATACTAGTCGTTAGATAGGTAATAAATAAATTAATAACAAACAATAAATAGTTTATTATAGTATAATATATGGAGAGGTCGAGAACGTTTTTTTTTTTTTTTTTTTTTTTTTTNTTGACTGAATTGAAAAGAGTTAAAATGAATAAAAAATGAAAGATATTTTAATATTTGTTAGACCATCTCCACTTATGAAGTATGAACACCTCTTTTAAATTTAAAAATATTTGATAACTGAGGAAAGAAAAATTAAAGAAACATAAATTTTATACCTTTACTCTTAAAAATCGATTTTCATATTTGTGTTATTTTGAAAACAAAAATTTTAATACTAGTATTTTTGAAAATTTTAGTAGAAGTATTATTTGGAAAAGAAAAATGAAAGTGCGGCATTTAGAAATTATTTTATAGAATAACCAATAATCATACAGTAGACTGAGTAATACAGATAACAAAATCATATTAAAAAAAAAACTGATTCTTTTCGATGGCACAAACGTAAATAAGTGTCACTGAGAGGGATAAAATTACTGATATAATTTTAAAATTCGTGTATATGTGTGCGTTTGTATGGTTTTGCTCTTAGAAAAACCCCAAATTGAAATTGAAAAGGGGAATTAGGGTTTACTCAAATAGTTGTTCGTATTTAGTTTGTTTTGTTTAATTAATTTTGTTTGGATTGTTAATTATTAGAACAATAATAAGGGAATTAAATATATAAATATGTAATTTATAAGTTATTGTCTCATTAAGTCACAATATTACCAATAATTTAATTATTTTACAAAATTTTAGTTAAATTACCTGATTTAATATTTCTCATAATCTAATATTAGTAATATTGGCTAAATAATTAAATAGGAATTTCACTCGTGTTTCAAGAACGAATTAATAATATTTTATATTTATACTAATGTTAATTCAAACTATCATGTATATATAAATATTCAGTTTCTAAATAAAATATATACTAAATTAAATGTATGTCCTCTTGCTAAAGTTAAATATCTGTGAATATTGGTTTTCTAATCATTCTAAAATTGGATTTTAGATTTAGGAAATTTATTAATGTTAATATAATTATGGAGATTATAACCTTTTTTTGACAAATCTATCATTTAAATTTGAGAGATTCTAGCATCCATAAAAATAGTTTTCAAGATTTAATGGGTAGAGTTAGTTGTTTTTTGAAAAATCATAATGTATAGATGTTGTTAAGATTTTTTGGCAATAAATGTAACAAATATTGGTCAATTTAAGAATGTTATTTATGTAATTGTTTTATGAGTTAATAATGTAAGAAAAAAATTAAATAAATAAAACTAAAAGGGCATAAACCAAAATGTATTTCAAAAATAATAATATAGATGGTAAAATATTCTCAATATATAGTATTAGATATGAGTTGACCTTGAAGTATTTTGACGACACAATTTCTAAACTAGATAGCTTAATATATACTTTATCTGTTTGGTCCTTCTTTTTTTGGCAACGTGTCTCTTAACATTTCTCTTTGGCTTTTTTATATATGTTAAACAATCTGTTAGTTCTAATTAAATTGTGGTCTTGTATTTTTCTTGGAAGATCCACATTTTTATTTGTATCTAAAAAGTGGTTAGTGGAGAAAAACCAAACTAACAAGCAGAGTAATTAACATCTTCAAAAATTTTAAACTCAGTGAAAACATTAAAATAATACAAAAACTCACATTGGTAAGATTTTTTATTATTATATATAGTAGAGTTGATTATATATTCGCTAAATTAAATTGTACACAAAATTTTAGATATTAAATGAGTTTTCTAAAGGCCTAGACAAATAATTGGCCAGTGAAAGCAAGCCACGTGCACATATAGACACGTTTCTCTCAGTTCAACGTTATTGCTCTTCCATATAAGTTGTAAACTTCGCAAGGAGAAATTTGTATTCTTTCTAGTAGTGTAGATCCTCTCCATCTTGGTTAACCTTATCGTATAACGATTTTATATACAAAGTTATTTCGGCGAAAAAGAAAAAAGTACAGTTCTGATATTAGATTTTTTTTTTTTTTTTAATTAAGGAGCCCAAAAGTCCAAAACACATTTGAGTGAACCAATACAAACCAAACTGTTATTTGAAAAGGACAAATAACAGGACTAAATCAAGCCCCAATAAAATCAAAACCCAAGAAGGTTTGACCACATATATAAAAGATATAACCAACCACACTAATTTTATTGCGTGGACACAATAAAAAAAAAAAAAAAAAAAAAAAATNGTTTGTGTGTCGTCGTCTTCTTCACAGAAAATTGGGTTGAAGAGAATTTTAGGGTTTGTTCGATAATCGACATGGCTCCAAAATCAAGCGACAGCGAGGTGACTGATGGAACTGGATCTTCGAGTGACCTAGATCACATGGAAACTTCACTTGGCGTTGCCTTATCGTTAATGGGGAAGCGCAGGGCCGAAACTGACGATTCCGGTGAAAGCGCGCAAACAGCTGACGAGGACAGACTAGACGAGGATAGTGAGGGAGAAGAAAACGAATTAGACGAGGATAATGACGAATTAGATGAGGAAAACGAATTAGACGAGGATAGTGACGAATTAGATGAGGAAGAAGAAGGTGACGAGGGAGAGAGTTACAGGAGGAATGAGGAGAATAGAGAGCCCGAGTGGGGTTATGATAGCTTCGACGGCCGGGAGTATGATTCCCCTAATCTGGGTGATTATTCGGATAAGGAGTTTGAGGAGCAGTGCCGTCACTATAAACGCCAGCTCATCGAAACCAAGGTATCATCCTTTGTCGTCGTGTCATAAATTTATCATCCTTCTTCGTCGGTTGGTCGTCTCTTTTAAAAATTTCATGTTAATTAATCACATGTGGGTTTTTTTTTTTTGTTGTTGTTGGGTTTAGGGTTTCTTTGAGACATCAGACAAGTTCCCACCTTATGTTTATACCCCTGGAATTGCTTCGCTCGGAGATCTGGACGAGCCGGCTATGTTAGGCCTTACCATCCGTGAGGTCTGCGAAAAGTTGACATCTCTTTGTCTCCAACGCTACAACGAAGATGAGGCAAGTCTTAATTAGTTCCCTTTTTCTATTTATTGCCTCTGCACTATATAGTTCTATAGATATCTAATAAGTATAGTTTTATTGTTTTGTAGAAAAAGAATGTGAAACTGGACCATATCTTGAGGGCAAATTACAACCCGGGGTCAATGACTAAGTTTTACATTACATTTGCTGCAAGAGAGCCCGAGTCTCCAGATGCACCTTTAGTGGAGTATCAAGCGAAAGCGGTTTGGTCTGTATTACACGAAATTTATCCCATCCTTTGCAGACCAAGTCCCGCACCTAAAAGGGTATGTATATCTGTTTATCCCATCTCCGGTTTGTGTTTGATTATGTGTGTGGTTGGTTTCGTTCCTAGGTTTTATTTATTTCTCTGATTTCTGAATGTTCATCTTGCTCACATCACAGCAGCAACAAAAGATTTCTACGTTTTTGGTTTTGACTTTGTTAGATATCTGGATTTTTAATTTTTGGGACTTTCCTTCTTCTTAAACCGCAACTTATTTTTTGTTTACTTTTTGTGTCGATGAGCTGATTGTAGGCGATGGAAGAGAACATGTGAAAGAGGTAACCAAGGTGATGGAAGAGATCAAGAGCTTCATTTTATGAAAATCTAGTAGACTTGACTTCTTAGGAAATTTGCACTGTGTTCTATGTTGAAGACTTTTGTGTACTGCTTACCTATCAACTTATTAAGAACCCACACTCACTTCTAATAAGTGCAGTGTTTGAATGTGAATGGTTTGTTATTTCCTGAATTTTTCTATCTTGTTCTGTGTTGCCCAGCAGTTTGTCTTTGCGTTAGCTATATCTCTGTTTACCACACGGAAGGATTAGAAAAGATAAACAATATTTAAGTTATGTACTCTCGATCTTGTTTTGAATCGGTGTGATTGCTTTAGGTAAAAGATAAAGTGGTTCCGTATGTGTTAGGAAAAACACTAAACTATGTATGATGATATTGTATTTAATCATACATGAAAGAAGAGGGAAAAAAACACACTCCTAATATAAAACTTTGAACAATATTTCTTGTTAATTTTTTCTTCTTTTTTTTTTTTTTTTATAAAAAAAAAAAAGAAATTGTGAACCATAGTTTTGATAAACAAGAAAGTCAAAGAAAAACAAGAAAGAAAATGAAACGTTAGAAATTAAAAACTACATCTACTATTTGAGGGAAATGATGTCACATAACTCGTCGATGATGATTCTTACGTAGCCTCTACATCCCCAATCTGTTCCCCACGAGTTTTGACCGATGAAGAATAGCTTCCCTTGTTGGGTCACGCCATATCCTATTAGCAGTATACAGTGGAGAGTACTGCTGGGTGTAACCACTTTCTTTGGTAAATTGTAGACTTCCTGAAAAAAAATTGATTAGAAATTGAATTTACTGATTAGCAAATGAAAATTATCAAAACTTATATATGTAAAGCTGAAAAGATTTAATAAATTTTTACTAACCTTGCCAATATATGCAAAGTCTAGAGTCGGCTTCAGAATTAGTCCAACAGGATATTTATCTAACTCCTCTCGGATAAATGTTGAATAAACATCTTCATAAAGATGAAAGGTTTTCTTGATTCTTAATCCTTTTGAGCTTGCCTAATTAATGAGAAACATACACATACGCATGTATCAAATTATTATATTTAAAAACCTAGATAAAGAAAGATGCTTTCACGTAAATTTACACGAGTACATAATTTTGCGCTTACCCTTTCGTTACCTCTTTTAACTGGCTTCTTCATTATCCCATGGCTAGCAATGTGATCAAATGCAATTTTCAAATTGGCTAGAGCAAACTTTTCAAATTCTTTAGGCTTAATATGATCGACAAGTTCAAGAAATGAAAACTCATGCTGTAGAGTGGTAGGGAGTCCTTGATTATATATAGCTTGCATAAGTCGGGCAAAAACAATTGCCCAACAATAGTCTGCACATGATCAAACTAGTTAGTTTATGACTATAATTCATTATTCCAATTTGAAATATCGTATAAAGAAATATTAATAACCTTTCACTTGATCAAGAACATCACCAATAATCCCTAATACCACACTCCAATCTTTTAATATTGTATGAGGACCAAAAATCTACAACAACAAGTTTCGTGTATCAGTTCTATATATTATTCCAGCCAAAATTACTTTTGACTAGGTCAAATGATTAATCATTATCTATCTGGTAACCTATTATTGCAACTTCACAGTAACTCAGCTCATAGTGACTTACCATCACACATAAAAGCCAAACTGTTATCATGCATAACTAACTAGTTAAGTATCAATATACGGTACCTCTCGAAAAATACTCTCGTTGCTAGGTTCGATCGTTCGAAGAGGTTTTTTTTTCTGTTTTGCTTGACCTTGATTCTTGGCTTGTGCGAATGCATTTTGCCTTTTCGGTTTAGCTCCAATGCCTCCTCGTCCTTGATCCATCTTGTTCAATTAGACAGAAAATGTATGTTAGATACTCAATAAAGCAACATTTCCACAACAATCATATAATTAATAATACGCACTCCCCGATTCAGAATCCCAAAAATTTACTTGGATAGAAATAGCAGGAACATGCATGCATGCAGATTTAACTAACTTGTTAAACTTCGCTATGGTAACCTAATTAGTTTGAGAGACGACTGCAGCGCTAAATGACTTCAATATGGGTTTTGAATTCCCGTTCGGTATGCGTTTGGATGTCGATTTGGGGGTGTTGGTACTGTCTTAGGGAGTCACTAGCTAGGGATCATCTTGATTTTGGGGTTTAGGGTTTTGGTGCTCTCTTCTTTGATGTTTCAAGGCCGCGTTTGGGTGGATTGAACTACTAGTGTTTAGTCCTACAAAAGCAGAATTTAATATAGAAAATGTCGCAAAGAATAGATGATTACCAAATCAGATTCCACTTTTAACAGTATATATATCAACTCAGATCAACCTCGTAAGTGACCTGCAAGGAAGAATCGAACCAAAAGGGCGTGAAAGACGGATTTTGATAAGAAACAACTTTCGAGAAACATAAACACAAGCTTTTGTTTAAGAAAATCTTGCAATTTCCCCCCCAATAAATTAAAGTCGGAATCTTTAACACACGGAACCCAGAAAAGTTTGTCAATATGAAGAAGGTGAATGCTTAAAAGAGAAAGAAAGAAAGTTCACAACTTTTTTTTTGTTGGAACCACAAAATGTTTTGGTACGTATGAAGAAAGAAAACGTAGCTAGATTTTGGTTTCGAAACAGACAAGAAGAATCTACGAAAATGAAGAAGAAAGGAAGAACCCAGATGTATCGCACATCTTTTCTACAAACCTTTTTAAGTTCTACAGAGAGTTTTTACAGTGGAAGGCGAAACAATGGCTATCGGAGAAGAAAGGTCTCTGCGATCAATATTCTGAGAGAAGAGAGAATAAAGAAACTAAACCTTGGCAAAAAACCGTGGGTGTGGGTTTTATACGCTACAACACAGTGCACCTTATTTTGTGTAGGTCCCTATGATATGAGTTGAGTTACTTGAGTAGCTTGTTTTTGCTTTTGCCTGTGGGATTATTATTTGGTCTTCATTTTGTGATTCATATCCGACTTTGAAGGAATTTGAGAAAATAGGACTTTAGGTTTCTTTTTATACATTATTTATATTCGAACGTGAAACAAAAACGACAAAAAAAAATACATATGTGCATGCCGTTCTCATCTGCGTTCATAAATTGTAAATACTAATATTAATTTTAATTAGTTATGCAAAACCTTCAAAACTTCACAAAATGTAGCTAGGAGTATTTGTCTTTCACTGCTAGCCATTTAACATTTGAAACAAGCAATCCTTAGATAACATAACAATGGTCAAAAATATCAAAATCTTTTAGACTAATTAAACAACAAAACAGAAACGGAATTTTCAGTGTTCTTTGTCATTTTGTACATTGGTGGAATCTTGATAAACCTTCTAAAAATGTTAGGAGGTTTCAATCCAATACATCAAAAGTCATAAGATTCATAACCATCCCACTCGGGTTTCTACAGGTGTGCATGAGTTGTAATGATCCTCATCAACTCCGAAGGAAAACGGAGTTTGAATTTTCCGGATTGGATTGATTTTTTTTTAAACGTGGCTTTTAGTTCTTTTCCTGAATCTATAAAATTCTCTTGCGTTGGTTTTTGCAACCGCATATATGATTTACCTACTTGCCAAAAAAAGCAGTCAAGCAGACGCATGCCACGGCTCACGAAACTTTAAGCCAGCAACATATATAGATTCTAGACTTGCATGACCAGTGCTAGCTAGCTTTTAATTTGGAAATAAATTAATTTTCAAATAAATATGGCAAATTAATGACATCTATCATCTATGCTTAGAAATCGATTATTCGACTATTTATAATATTTTTCATATCTGGTCATTGTTATATTAGCATGCAAAAATTTAGCCATTAGCAAGCAAAAATTTAGCCATTAGCATGCAAAAAATAATTTAGCCGCCATTAAACAAAAAAAAATGTAATATAACAATGAAAAGATATGAAAATATTATAAATTACCGAATAATCCATTTCTAAGCATAGATATCGACTTCACTGGTCATTAATTTGCCTTATTTATTTGAAATTAATTTAGTTCCAAATTAAAAGCTAGCTAGCACTGGTCATGCAAGTCTAGAATCTATATATGTTGCTGACTATTAAATCTTTCATTTAATTTCCATCTTTGGGCTTTTTTGGGTTTACGTCCAATAATAAGCCCATAATAAGCCCATTCTGATTTTCTAAGTTGGGGGAAAAAAATTGAAGATAACGAAAATCTGACTTCCATGGCAGTAACAAAAACAAGTTTTAATTTGTATTAAAAAAAAAAAAAATTGGGAGTGTGTCGCTTAAGTTTGAGAGAGAATTCAAATATGTGTTTACGTTTTTTATTTTAAAAATCCATGATATTTTACTTGTTATTAATTCTTTTTATTTCATATATCTTAATCTTTTATTTATATTAATAGAGTATTATATATTAATGTATTATATGTTTGAAAGTAAATTGAAAAATCACATGAAAGTTAAGAACTTATATTAAAATTTTATAAGAAATGATATTTTTAATGAACTAACAAAATGCTAATGTGACAGTAAAAATAGATGTTATGATATCTAAAAGTCGTAAAAATATTTTACTTATGTTTTGTTCATATTTTACTTAGGTGTTGCTTATTTTTTGTTAATATCTATTTAACATTTTAAAGAACCAAAAAATAACTAATTTTCTGCCATATATAAAAAATTATACCTACAATTTATATTTTTCTATAATTTAATGTAAATTATACTCAATATATCAAAAAATCAAATAATTTATTTATAGATGATTTTATCATAGTCATAATATAAGAGAAATATATATAATAATTAAAAATATATATCATCTATGTATTGTGTAGGTAACTCTTTGAAAGAAAAAACAAAGAAGACAACCTAGTCTTTTCGGCATAAGATGTCACATTTGTTCTCGATGAGTATCGCATAAACTTTGCAGCCCCCTACAATTCACCCACGGTAGTTACTCCATAACCAATGAGAAACATGCTGTGTAGACGGGTGTGTTTGGTTATGACCGCTTTCTTTGGCAAGTGATAAATCCCCTCCTTGGAAAACAATTTTTTTTTGATCAACTTTACTGCGATAATCTATTCCAAATATTCCAATGTTCATGTGTTATAATCTTTATTTTATTTCACTATAAACTCATAATACTAAAGATGTTACCACAATATATTTTGCTTAGTGTAGTGATAATGATAAACTAATTAATCTTCATCGCTTTTTATAGAGAACAATGTACGTAATGGTGTGGGGTTTGACCAGAAATTATTGAAATAGTTAGAACATATTAAAAAATCCTCGATAATAAATTCTACCCTTAAAAATATTTTTAACTCGGGATTAATAGCAATTTTAAGATTAGCAAGTCCGAAGTAGTCTGATTCATCAGGCTTGATGTGATTGATAAGTTCTTCATCAACCAATGTTTGGAAGAGCTCACACAACGTGTGCACTCGCTTTTTATTATGGTGTCAACTATGCCTAATATCTGTAACAAAATCAAAGCAAGATATGAGGTAACTATATATTAATTTTTTTGACTATATATTAAAAAATAAAATAACCATTAATTAATGGTACCACCTCTTGGAAAGTCAGTTCACTGGTAGCTTGAGACGATGACTCCGCTTGAGCTCTTTTCTTTGATTCAGCAGCTGTTTTTGCTTGCAACTTTTGATATTTCCTCCTCGGTTTCCCTCCAATAGGAACTTTTCCTGGATTCTTGTTCTATTTAGCAAGAAAAATCTTTGATCAGTTTCAAACAACAACCACACTGATATTGTATTTTTCAACAAATCATTTATTGAAAACTAACTAACTATATCATTCTTATTGAGAAATTAATCAAGATACCAATATTAATAAACCTTCTAAAAATATTGTTCTAGGTATAAACACGTTGCTTAAAATCAATTTATTGAGAACTTAAAAATAGCATGAAAATCAAAACCATCTCACTCGGGTTTCTTGTTCTATGTATAAACACGTTGTTATGTTTAAAATCATTTATTGATATTTGTTTGTTTTGGTGGGGCATGAGGGGTTGTAACGATCCTTATCAAGTCCGATGAATCTCCCCGATTGGAACTGTTTTTTTTACGCGGCTTTTAGTTTTTTATTTGTATTTATAAATTTCGCTTAAAGCAGTAAATTTTAGGCTTCGATATAAAAACCGTATCCGAATACCCAATCCGGAACCTGATCCGAAAAACCGGGTTCGGGTTGGATACGAGTTTGCTTATAAAACTTTATTGGGTTCTATTTTCTAATACTTGTGGGTTTGGGTTAGGATCGGGTAATACCCGGTACCCGTTTGGGTACCCATTAAACCCGAACATATAAACATATTTATAATATTTATCATTAATATAATGCAATTACCCCAAAATTATGATTATAATTTTGAATATTTCATTTAGTTTTATACCTAAATATCAAAAATAATCAAAATATCTAAAATATTTTGTTATGTAAGTCAAAATTTAACTAAATTTATTTAAATTTAATTATATTTTTTCGGGTACCCGGTAGTTCGGGTACTAATCGGGTTCTAAAATTTGTAACCCAAACCGACCCGAACCCGATAGTACCCAAACCGAACCGAACCCATATATCTAAAAATACCCAATAGGTTCTATTTTTCTAAACCCGTTTATCCGAATCCGAATGGGTAATACCCGAACCCGAATGCCCGGCCCTAGTAAATTTATAAAAGGCTGGTTAGTTAAGAAAAAACAAAATTTATTGCCAAATGCAAGATATAGGCATGAACATTGCACCTATAATTGACTCTAAGTCACTTTAACCACTAGATTTAACCACTAGAGTCTAGTGACTAGACTGCTAAGATATTCTAACATTTTCACGGCCGATTATTTACTTAATGTATTACGGCCGCAAGCCCCTTGCTTGGCTTCATGGCCGGCACTGCTCTCTGATCCATCATCCATGGTTTACCTACTTGAAAACAAAGGCATGCCACGGCTCACGAATGTTTAAGCTCCCAACAACATATATAGAGATAAATTTGCTTGACCTGTAGCTTTTAATTTTCAAAAGTTAATTTACCTTAGTTATTTTTTTATTGGTTTTATGATTTTAGTGGATTTGGAAATCCAAACAAAATTCATGTGTTATTTAATCATAGATTTTAAAATACTTATCAAAATCATGTGTTATTGGTTCTATGATTTACAAATACTTCTTAAAATTTTATGTTATTCATTTAATAATTTGTTTTTAGATTTCAAAATCCACATTATGTTTTAAATGGATTTGAATGGATTTGAAAGTACAAAATAGAATGACTCAAATCCAAGGATAAAACAGGTTAAATTTACAATTCCATATGGATTTAGAAATCAGCTCTCCAATAACAGCCCCTAATAAAAATTTCCGATCGAGTTTCAATCAGGAGACAAATGTGGAAGTGTATCATCGATGCTTTATATTTATAAACTCTATATGTTATATCCACCTTTATGATTGAAGATAATATTTTACCAAAAACAAGTTTCGATCTATTAATTTTTTCAAAAAAAACAAAGTTTCGATCTATTAATCATACAAAAGATAATATGATTCACCATTGACACCATACACGAAGGGTAACGATCGAGAAATATATCTTTTCGCGCTAATGGCTAAATTTTATTTTGTTTTTTACTCTAAACTTAAAATCCGGAGATATACATATATATAGAGTAATATAACAATAACAAGATATGAAAAAATATTATAGAAATAATCGAATAATCGATTCTAAGGATAGATATCGTCTTCACAAGGAGCTGATGGCTCGTGTCTAATATTCCCCCAAACTCCTAATCTATAACCCTCATAAACCCTAGCATTATCCGGATCATAACCTCTGATTTGTCCCCTAAAAATACATCCAAATCTAAATCCTAACCATATACCACCCTTTGGTTTTCCAGTCTCGGTTACGACCTGAAAATTTATATTGGCATGCTCGGTTATCGTCTGTTCTTCAATCAAGTGAAGCAATTGCTTTACCGGTACGAAAAGCTTCCCAACGACTTGGTCGGACCCGAAAACTCTCTTACACTTGATTTGAAACACAAACACTGACTCATTCCTTCGAACCTTGTCATCTTCTATATAGAATTTCATAGAGTAGTTCCACCGTAAGGTTTTCTTACTGCACGTAGCAGCTGGGGTGACTTGCTGGTCACGTGAACCACGCGTGACCGAGACAGAAACATAGACGGTTGGTCTGAACAAAAGATTTACGGAGTTGAGATCTTGAGCTGATAGAACGTTAACCTCAACCGGTTGATAATAATCCATTATAAGTAAGTGTGGAGAATCAGTAGAAGAAGAGGAGAAAAGAGACGAGTAACTTAGAAAGAGATCAGGAGATTTGGGAAATATATATATCCTGTATATATATATCGTTTTAAGGATTTGCATCCAAATCAAAAAGCTTTTTTTTGGTATATTATTCTGTTCTAGATAAGAAAAATATATTTGCTAGGATTCGATAATCTCCGCTTTTTAATAAAATAAAATATGATTATGCCATGTTAGACATATCACATATTCAAATGTCATGGCGTACCAAAGTTCAAAGGCAAAACAAAGACGTAATATTTTTACACCTTGCTAGCGTGTAAAAACTAAAAGTGAATGTATTATCAATTTTTATTTCATTTGATACAAATTAATTTTTCGTGGTAAAATAGGAAACCCAATAAAGTTAGAGATATAAACACATTCTGGTTTAGTTTCGGTTCAATTTGGTGTATATGTCAACTCCGGATATTGAGAGAGAGAGAGAGAGAGAGTACAAGTAACCATACTACCTACTGTAATATAAAAATACTGTAGAATCTAGTTATATGTACAATTTCATAAGGAATGATAAGGGACGTAACCCAACAAACCCGTGACGTTAGCCACAACATCGTTACACCTTGTTAACAGCTTTATCATCTGCTGGGAGATGTCCACCGTATACTGCGACGGGTTTAGTGGTGGCTCGACGTGATCCACTTCATTATTAGCAGCAGGCTTCGGTTTTGAGTTTTGCCAAGAGGGAGGAAGAATCGGAGGCAATGTTAACGGAACCGTGTTGTGACTAACATATTCCATAGCAACAGATGATGATGATGAAGAAGAAGAAGCGTGATTTCCATTGTTTCTACCCGAAACTAAAAATGGTGTCTCTGTTTCTTTCCCACCCAACATGAATCTCACTCGTGCTGTTCTGTGGTTACCATCACCGTTCTTGCATGGTTTTTTCAAACAGGACTTGAGCTGGATGTTTGGTTGGCTAACTGGCGGTGTTTGCTCTAGCCGCTCGTTCAATGGTTCAGTCATTGGTTCGTCTGTCTTGGCTTTCTTCAGTTCATGATCTCCGGATGCAGAGGAAGCATTCATGTCGCGGAGAAAGTATGTCACATTCACGTTGCCAAAGATAGAGTTGCTTCCTGATGCATATCTTAAGGCAGTCTGCGCATCAAGTTTATACAGGAAGACAACACGGCAAGTCGAGGATTTCCAGGAAACTCTGATAGCTGATTGATCCAACTGTCCAAAGCGTCCAAACCTCGCCTTAAGCAGAGCGGTGGAAGGGAGAGATGTACCAGGAGGAAACATCATGACCAGCATTGTTGGCTCAAAGACCCTTGCAGATGGAGCCATCTTTTCTGGTTGACCTATAGCCGGTTTGGCATTGATGGGGACTGGACCACCTCGGTCTCTCACTAGATTAAAAGGTGCAAGACTTGGTCTCTTCGTTGCTTCTTGGTTGGTTTTCTTGTCAGAAGCCATTGGTTTGAACTGATTGGTATTCTTTAGCTTCTTAGTTGATGGGACATCTTGTTGCTGGGCAGAGGGGAGACGTTTTCTCCCGGAGTTTGATGTTTCATTGGTTCTGCTCAAAGTCTTTGCACATTTTGACGGGTTTGTCGTGGAAGGAGATGCGGCCAAGCTTTTCTGGCAAACAAACGATCGGAAACGCAAAAAGAACTGTCTTACAACTCTAGTAGAGCTTCTATCCGAGGATCTAAAGAAAGGGTCAAGCGAGAGAGCTTGCAAATTACTCAACAGCTGCAGGCTATCAAGTTTAGAGTTTCTCATAATCAACATATTGGGGTGTCTCTTTGATGAATCTAATTGAGATGATTTCTTTACCCAAGCTTCCCCAGAAGACAAAGCTTTCCTCTTATTTGGACTCTTATGGTTCAGCTCTGACCCAGACTCTTTCTTCATTTTCTTCTTCTTCGGCTTTGGAGGAACATTCTCAGAATTCATTTCTTCAGAAAACCGTTTCAGGTCATTGTCTTTCTTTATCCCAACTCCTGCAGAACATTTCCCCTCAATAAACGGCTGGACAGAGCCTTCGCCTTCGTTAGATCTAAAATTTGTGCCAGTCTCATCTTGTTTAAGGCTGGTCATTGCTTTAAATCTCTCATGGTCTGGAAATAGAGCAGCTTCTTCTCCCATTCTCACCTTTGATTCTTNAGAATCGGAGGCAATGTTAACGGAACCGTGTTGTGACTAACATATTCCATAGCAACAGATGATGATGATGAAGAAGAAGAAGCGTGATTTCCATTGTTTCTACCCGAAACTAAAAATGGTGTCTCTGTTTCTTTCCCACCCAACATGAATCTCACTCGTGCTGTTCTGTGGTTACCATTACCGTTCTTGCACGGTTTTTTCAAACAGGACTTGAGTGGATGTTTGGTTGGCTAACTGGCGGTGTTTGCTCTAGCCGCTCGTTCAATGGTTCAGTGATTGGTTCGTCTGTCTTGGCTTTCTTCAGTTCATAATCTCCGGATGCAGAGGAAGCATTCATGTCGCGGAGAAAGTATGTCACGTTCACGTTGCCAAAGATAGAGTTGCTTCCTGATGCATATCTTAAGGCAGTCTGCGCATCGAGTTTATACAGGAAGACAACACGGCAGGTCGAGGATTTCCAGGAAACTCTGATAGCTGATTGATCCAACTGTCCAAAGCGTCCAAACCTCGCCTTAAGCAGAGCGGTGGAAGGGAGAGATGTACCAGGAGGAAACATCATGACCAGCATTGTTGGCTCAAAGACCCTTGCAGATGGAGCCATCTTTTCTGGTTGACCTATAGCCGGTTTGGCATTGATGGGGACTGGACCACCTCGGTCTCTCACTAGATTAAAAGGTGCAAGACTTGGTCTCTTCGTTGCTTCTTGGTTGGTTTTCTTGTCAGAAGCCATTGGTTTGAACTGATTGGTATTCTTTAGCTTCTTAGTTGATGGGACATCTTGTTGCTGGGCAGAGGGGAGACGTTTTCTCCCGGAGTTTGATGTTTCATTGGTTCTGCTCAAAGTCTTTGCACATTTTGACGGGTTTGTCGTGGAAGGAGATGCGGCCAAGCTTTTCTGGCAAACAAACGATCGGAAACGCAAAAAGAACTGTCTTACAACTCTAGTAGAGCTTCTATCCGAGGATCTAAAGAAAGGGTCAAGCGAGAGAGCTTGCAAATTACTCAACAGCTGCAGGCTATCAAGTTTAGAGTTTCTCATAATCAACATATTGGGGTGTCTCTTTGATGAATCTAATTGAGATGATTTCTTTACCCAAGCTTCCCCAGAAGACAAAGCTTTCCTCTTATTTGGACTCTTATGGTTCAGCTCTGACCCAGACTCTTTCTTCATTTTCTTCTTCTTCGGCTTTGGAGGAACATTCTCAGAATTCATTTCTTCAGAAAACCGTTTCAGGTCATTGTCTTTCTTTATCCCAACTCCTGCAGAACATTTCCCCTCAATAAACGGCTGGACAGAGCCTTCGCCTTCGTTAGATCTAAAATTTGTGCCAGTCTCATCTTGTTTAAGGCTGGTCATTGCTTTAAATCTCTCATGGTCTGGAAATAGAGCAGCTTCTTCTCCCATTCTCACCTTTGATTCTTGAGATAGACCCTTGTCATCATCATGTGAGAGCTTTGAAACAGAGGATTTCTTTATAGGAATATCACCACTTGAAGAGGTAAAGTTCACGCTGACAATTCCGGTATGCTCATGTTTCCTGGGCGTTTGGAGATGTGGAGTCCTTCTCTGCAGCATATGATCCACAGCTGAAGATCCGTCGATGCTCTGAAACTGAAAAGATGCTTGGACCTGGCCAAATTCAACAGTCATATCACAAGCTTCCTCTCTTCTTTTGGGATGATATTTTTCTTGTTTAGTAGAATCCTTTACTTTCATAGCTTGTGTAGAGATCTTTGAGTTGCTCAGAGTTACTGCACTGACCAGTGAGCCACTCAAGGGAGCTGTAAACATAAGCAACGCATGAGGAAAGATAAAATCTATTCCAACCACCCAAAAACAAGTAAAGCAAAACTAAAAATGGTAAAATGACACTCCACATTGTGAAGTTGCTTTAAAATGCATAATTTAAGATCAAAAATATGCAAAGTCTTTTTTGAAGCATTCTAAGTATACAACTTTAAAGGCTATAAATTCTACCAAAACAATCTTAAAAAGGCCAATTTCAAGGATATCAAAGACGCAAAACTCTCTGGCTCGAGAAACAAACAAAAAAAAAAGCCTCAAAGAGATCACCAATTTAGAGTACCGCATCTCTGTGATACATAGGATAAAGGTCCAATATAACTCCATCGAATCCGAAAAATGAAGCAGAAATATTACAAATGTATTGAAAACAATGCCAGGATCGCTGAAAGGTGATGCTACCTCGAGGGGATGCTCTATTAAGTGGTTCATGTGTCGTCACTGAAGATCTTGCCCTGAAGGCCTGCTCATAAGTTTCATCAAATTCCTCAAACACTGCCCTGCGGAAAGCATAAACCGCTACTCTCTTCTGGAAAGACTTTATGCTGTCTTCTGAATCATCACACTCTTGAGGTGCTAATGCACATCCCTTCACAAAAGCTAGAGTTTGAACAGATGAAAAACTATCTCTAGCTTTCTGAATCTGCTTAGAAGAGTAAACAGCTCGAAGCTCGTAATCAGGCACATCAACAGCAAAGTAACCTTTTAAACTAGTAGGACTAAAGTTAGAAGGGTTCCGACATCTACAAGTCAAACCAAGAGCTGACCTTCTACCTACTTCATCCATAGCTTCCTCAACAGCTTTTGCAAAGTGAATCGAATCAGTTTGCTGTGATTTCTCTGAGACATGAGGTTCAAAAGGAATAAGGTGAGAAGGATCGAACCAACCATAACTAGAATCTCCAAAGAAAGCAACCAGAACGTAACCCATCTCCTTCATACGACGAACAGAGGGAGACGCAAAAGCTTCATTGAATATTTGACCTGGCCACCAAGGATGTGACTTTACCTTTCCCCATACCATATCTCCCACTTCAAAGCCATTGCTCAACGCCTTAGAAACTTTAGTACCCATTCTCTCGCTTGCAACGTAATCATCGAACTCAGACAAGAAAGAATTGTAGTCCCGAACTCTTGTTCCCTCCTTCGAAGCCATCCCTGTGTTCTTCTTCTTCTTCTTCTTCTTCTCATTTCCATCACCATCATCACTTCTACTGTCTGTAGCAAGCGAATCAAGCTCCATAAGGAAAGGTTCGGACTGATCAATCGCTTTCAAAGTTTTACTCGAACCATCATTATCAGTAAAAGACACAAAACTATCACCAAAAACCCTAGCAGAATCCATATCTCTAACCACACTTGAGCACTCGGAATTAAACCGCTTCATAACAAATTAACAATGACATCAAACCCCAGAAAGGCAGAAACAACTCTAAAGCCAAAAGATGTGTAGATTTGTTTAAAATCCTGAGATTATTTTAGCTGGAAGAGAAAATTTAAGAAAACCCCATGAGAGGAAAGCTGGAGAAGATGACAAAAAAGAACTTGAGCTTGACAGGGACATTTTGGTAACTTTCTAGCGTCATTAATGATGATGCTCAACGGTTAAACCTTCACATCCAATAGCAAGTCGCCACGTCATTTTTTTTTTTTTTGTTTGGGTAAAAACGTGTTTTTTCGTCTTCTTTACCCAATGAACTAAATTTGATTGAGGTGACTGGTGATTTATAATTTTACTTTATTTTATGGCTTAAAGAATAAATTTAATGTTAATTTTCTGACACTCTCAAAAAGGTCAACAAAATATTCTGGTGGATAACTTGTAGTATTAAATAACAGAGAACTAACACGAATCAAAAAGTAATACAACAAAGCTCAAAAAAATACGGTATTCAAATATCTTATTTGGAAGAGGAAGAAACCATGCGAGGGACTTTTGACAAAAAAAAAAAAAAAAA
>NC_025685.1:1821146-1839130 GCF_000633955.1 Camelina sativa | reverse complement strand
CGAGCCAGCCCCAGACGCCACCCGAGCTCTGTCTTTTAGCGTTGATTGCAGCTTGTTCAGATGCAGCCTTTTGACGCTGAAGGAGTTCCAGTTCCTTTTGTAGTGTTTCCAATGTTTGAAGCTTTTGCCTTAGCTCTGCAACATCAACCTGCAAAAGATTGATTCAAAGAATGAGGACCCGAATTAGATTTGCTTTGTTTTTCTTTTCATGATCTAACGTAGCTTCGTATCAACAGATGACAGAGAGATTAGTGATGGATCCACTGTTCTAAATCATCCCGTAATTAAGTATATGTGATTCGATCACAGGTTTCACAGAGTTTCCATCTTCTGTAGGTTACAGTATAAAAGAGATGTGGCTACAGGTTTCATACCTCCAGTTTGAAACACCTTGACTGTTCGGCAGCAAGTTGGCCACGAACAGACTGAAGTTCCTATAAAATGTCAGTACAAAGTTATTTAGGTATATAGAGTATCAGAGAAAAATTCTGACATATTCAGATGATTAAATGTGAGTGAAATTGGAAGAGTTTGCTGCAACCAGTCTTTATGAACTATTGGTTCACCAATTTATTACCTTGTACAACTCTGTATTTCGTGATTCTGCTTCTGCTAACTCCTGCCTTAGTTGGAGAGTCTGCATCTTCTCCTTGTTCAGTGATACCTCTAGTTCTTCTTTCTCGGATTTAAGAGTCGTGATAATCCGTTCGTTGTTTCCTTCAACCTGTGGGATTCATTACCCAAAAACAAAGTAAGAGCGAAAGAGATGGTGATGATCCGGACTGAACTATATATATCCTGTGTTGTTACAATGACTACCAGTACCACAAAATATTATGTGCATCTTTATCCCACAAAAGCTCAAAACAGATACGCTGACATATTTTTTCTATATTAATATCGCAATAGATAGGTGCTATATTCAAATCTCGAACAAATCAGAAGATGCTGCTATATTCAAATTGATTAAGGAGGAAAATTCTGACAAATATATATACCTTTGATCCAGCGTTAACATTGTCCATGACGATTTCCCGTACTCTGCCTTCTTGGCTCACCTCAACCTCAGACTCAATGTCTCTGGTTGTGGCGTTATTCACTGCAGAAAGACTACCTGGCAAAGGCGCTTCCAGATTCTTTGTTTGCAATGTTGATTTGTGGCTTGGTTTAAGAAGATGAATCTACCACAAAGAAAGTATTAGAATCAGAATTAAATGCAAAATCAAGAGAAATGTACTTATAGGTTTAGATCAGTCCCTACTTCGTTGTTGTAACGCCCATTGTATCCACCAAAAGCGACTAGCACATCTTCACCACTGTAAGAACTTACGACTAAACTTAATCCCTGTTAGAAAAGGAAAGGAATATGAAAATGAAATACACAAGACTGATATTTTTCGAAATCTTGAAAAGGCAACTAGCATGTTTCAGGAATGATTTGGTGAAAATTCTGTCTTGTATAGTTATCTGGAGAATAAACATGGTTATAGTCGGTTCATGTAAGTACCTCGCTAGCAAGAGGTACACGTCCTTGAACTGAAGCGACTACCGACCATGCAAGAGTTGACATGTTTAGTACAACACTCTCAGAGGCTCCTGCAGTAATTTATTACAAAATCAGTCACCACGCAAAACAAAGCAACTAATCTATTTTCCCCAGAAAGGTTCCAGAGAAGGATAAACAGAAATGGTTGGGAAAAGAAGATAATTTCCATAGAAAAGAGCATGAGCATACCACTCTTGTTATCACCGCCACCAACAATAAACCAGTTCTCCCCAATTGTCACGCCAGCATGTCCAGCTCTTGTAGTTGGTGCATCACCCTGTTGTGCTGGTCTTGACCATTCCATCTACATGTGACAGTTATATCAGAGGACAAAGAACGTTTGAGAGCAGCTGAAAAATACACTCTTAGCTTAACTTACAGTCTGCAAATCAAGGACATGCAGATCATCGAAACAGGTTGCATGTGAGCCCCCACCAAAGATAAGAAGGTAACGTTCCGCATGCACTGCAGCAGCATGATCAGACCTCGGAGATGGAGATACACCCCTGCAATTTGACACCAGTTTTCAGCCCTGAATTGCTAATCTTTCAATAAAGACTACTTAATTACTAAAAGAGATAGATGAAGGAATTCTAAATGTATTCATATTCTGGTTCTTTTTCTAATCTTAAATGGGTTTGACTTCTTCTGAAGAGAACAAAATGCAGAAACATCATAACATCTTACACGGCATCTATCTCATCCCAAGTCATCGTTTCTAGGTCAAGTATATGTAAATCGTTCAGAAGTGATCTCTTTGCATCTTGCCCGCCAAATATCACCAAAGTTTTACCCACAATTGTGACTGACTGTCCTCCACGTGAAACCTGAAAGCAAGAGATAATGACAAAGAAAGTCTCAATTTATGTAACCAAACTGCATATACGACTCCCAAATCAGAACGGAGAAGTTTTGGATTCAGATGCAACTGAACCCTGAAGATAGTATGGGAGAATAAGGAAAGAAAACAACTTTTCTTTTTTTTGTCTCTTATGACGGCCAAAAACATGAATTGTTTATAATAATGGAATATTTCCATGCAAAGGTAACGAAAAACAAAGACAGCATGAGAGAAGCGAAAATATACCGGTGGTTTTCCATATGTCTTAAGCATTGACCATGTACTGGTATGCGTATCAAAGACCTTCACTGTGATAGGAGAACAGTAGAAAAATGATATGTAATCATTGAGAGTCCAGAAAACTCCTATAAGATATGTGCAACTAATCGTCTTCAAAAAATTATAAACACTAACCTTGGATAGATTCTGAGGGATCCTTTGTATGGCCACCGATAGACAGCAGATTGTTGTCCCATGGTATCTGCAAAACAAGCAAAGAAGACAAGTCAACATTTGTATGTATAGCTAGAGTCTTCTTTGTTACCCTGTCTTGAATATTTCTGGGCAAGAAAGCCAAACGAGTGAATTTATAAACTAACCAAAGAATGACCAGCACAAGGAGCTAATAATGTTGGAGTTGATGTTTCCTCTGATTCAGTTGCAACCTTGGTTTCAACTCTTGACCAAGTCCAGTTTTTTAAATCTAGAACCTGTATACAGAGGGAACTGTCAGCGGGAATGGTATTGCCAAGCTAGGTCAAAATGAATATCTCAATTACATCATCAGCTTATTCTTAAGAATCGTATAAGTAGCTTACATGAAGATCACCGAGGTAACGGCCATTATGATTTCCACCATATATATACATCTTATCTTGAATAACAGCTGCTCCATGCTGAAATGAATGTATAAACAAGACTCAGAAAATTCAGAAGATACATGAATGACAGGACGTTTTTCTTATCATCCAAAAGAGAGAAAAAAATTAATACCTCGTAACGAGCTTTTGGCGGCTGACCTGATGTTTGGGGTGCCGTCCACTGGTTATACACAGAAACAGTATTTGACTCTTCTGAGACTACATCTTTATCTTGGGTTTCAGCCAATTGTCCATTCTCAGTGGAAATTGTCTTTGTCTCACCAAATGAGTTACCATTCTCAATAACAGCCTCATCTTTCGTTCTCTGCTACAGAGAATGAATGCACTAAAAGACTCGAATACTTTTCTTCAGCCAAGCAAAAGATATGTGTAATATTTCCCATGGTTTGGACATCGAAACCCAAGGGATACAAAAACTTACATTAATTTGGACATCTACGACAGGATCTGGAATATCATTAGATGCCCTGGAATACCAACCAGGATCGTCTTCCTGGTAAAAATTGAGCAATAGGGAAGAAATCAAGACTATGCTTCGGTAAATTCTTTTTAAAAAATAAGTGTAGACCTCTCTGTCGGTTACCTCCAGAATTTTCACAAAGAGACGCATTGCCTCGGTGGAGGGCATGGTTCCGAGCTCCTGCCAACTAGGTATATATAAAAATGCTTCAGAACAGTAGCATGTGTTTCTTTCAGGAAAGTTCACTAGGACAACGTTAAAGGTTTGTTTTCCTTAAAAACATCCTAAGCAGTAACAACCTCGGTAATATAGACCAAAACATAGGTAAGAATTTAGTTTTTTTCCACAAGGATGCAAATACAAATCCTGCATTTTTTATTTTCCTCAAAAGCTAGCTAACACTAGAACCCCTTTGCTGTTCCCCTGATTTATGAGGCATCTGAAGTCTTCCACTCTAGTAATTGATGAAATCTATGATACCTCCTAATAATATCTACCAGAAAAACTTCTTCCTACAACTATGATTCACAAACTCAAGCATAGAAACGTAAAAGAGCCAGTGATAAATGCAAGAATGTTAATTATAGATAAGTATTTGCAGACAGCAGGAAAATCTAACCTTCTCCATTTGCTTTGCTCCACAGGTCTCCATGCACTAGGTTTGGGAGTGTTGCATGGTCCGACAGTAGCCTGTATACATAATAAGTCCAAGAGATCATCAACACTAAGCCTATATCATAGCCAGGAATTGAAAATTAGCTGACTCGAGATTTAATTAGTTGAAGGGAAAGTTTCTCTCACAAAAACACATGACAAAAGGCTAAGTTTCTGACATTATAATCACATAACATGATAATGAAGCAACTATAGATCTAAGCAAACTACGATTGAATCTGATTAATAAGACTACTTCAATCACGTTTCCAATCAAATCTCGGGCAACATTTCACTGACAAGTTAAACAGTCAGCAATGGATCCTAACCAGGGTCGAAATATAGCTAAATCAGACAAGTTAAGTGCGTCATTTCTAGGATCTGATAAGAATTCGAGGAGATGAATATGAATCGATGAACCAAAACAAAGAAATCAATATCGAAACCACCAGATCTCGTGAAATTCAAAACCTAAATCCACAATCGTGAGGTTGGAAAATCGAAGAAGATCATAAATGGAAGTTGCTGACCTGCTGGTACAACGCATAGAATAGTAGTGCAGTATCCTTTGAGAATTTCGAGCTGACGTTTTTCGCCGACGAATCAGATCCGTCGAGACCGACGTAAGATGCGGCGGCGTAGAACCTCTCCGGGTAAGCGGGACCAGAGGTTGCTCTAGCCATAGCCATTTGTCTCTTTCTCTGACTTCAACCGCGGATTTGAGCGGAGATTGCGAAGCCCAGGAGCAGAGATGTGGGCGTTTTCTAGTTTCGTTTGTTTTAAAGATGCAAGTTTTTATCAGATTACTTTTAAAATATTTTTAATTTGATTTTTAAAAAAATATTCTCAACATTTAAATATTTTAATTAATCAAAAATTTGTAGTAATTGCTAGGTGCAGTGTTTATATAGCGGCACGATCAATAAAACACATGATCATAGTTGTCTCTTTGTTGGTATCTATTTACTTGTAAAGTGAATCAACATGAGACTGTATTATATACTCAACAAACAAAATAAGATTGTAATGTCTTGTTTCTTTTTTAGTGTTTACAAATTGTTTACATTTAAGAAATGATGTTGAACGATTTAGCAGTAGTGTAAATCTTCGATCTCACCTCCGACCAAGCTGACTCTGGAGCTTGAGCGTTCAGCGTATAGAGCCGGCCACGGTGAGCGCAACAAATGGCTACATTATGCCGTCTGAATACGGGTGATTCGACTTTAAACTCCAACTCATAGTACTTCAAGTTTCTCTCTGAATCTTGTCTGAGATTTGATTCTAGCAAAGTTCCTTTTAAATCTGTTCGTTGACCGGATCCTGTCACCGTTCTTACTATTGCTTCTCCTACTTCTTTTGGCCCTCCAAATGCTTCGATTCTACAAATCATAAGTCGTAAAGCAATGATTGTTTTGATTGTCTCAAATAAAATGCCAATTGTTCTGAGAACCGGTCTAGGTGCTACACAACTTTAACATAGATCTTTAACACTTCTAGCTAACCGGGGTCTACACCAACTTATGTAACCAATTCAAAGTACCTAGTGTAATAAACAATCTTGAAAATTACAACTTGAATCTAGTGAGACCATGATAACAAATAGAATCGAGAGTGACAACTTGATAACAATAGATTTATCATAGCTAGTTGAATGTCTTTTGCTTTTTGTAAATTCTTGTAAACCATATGAACAATGCAAAATCTACAAGAAATATGTACGAACGATGCTTACGAGAAGCTGGGTGAGACAGGGGAGACGATAACACTGACGTTGAGCTCACCGGTCGAACCGGGAGGTCCAAATGCAACAACCGGTTCATTAACGTTTTTCCGGCGAATGTTTCTTGCCGGAGGAAGGTCTAGCGATGTCTCACGTTCTGACTTCTCCGCCGCTCTATACAAAAGCGTCTGGTCTCCAACCCACGTAACCGGATATATAAATTCTGTGATCATATATATATACAAAAGTTGTAATTAATTTGACAACAAACCGGAGAATAAATATAAAATCATTAAACCGGAGAAATTGAAATTGGATGACTTACTAACCGAATCCTTGAACCGTGTCGATACATCTGCTATACCCTCCAATCGGATAGACGACGTCGAGTTTCAGATTCCGGCCGAGTTCCGGCGATAAACCGAGTACAAAACTCGTGATACCACAGAAATTGGCACCAACCGCAAGAACAGAGGACGATCCTACACCCAGAAGAAGGCGACGGTTGAATTTCTCAGCCAGCGGAGAAAACTCCTCGGCCGGGGTAGTTTTCCGATCATCGGAGGATTGTTGAGCGATCAAGAAGTCCGAGAGTTTAGCATTCGTAGGCTGTGATGAGTGTAGCAGAGAGAAGTAAGGTTTCAGAGACATATCTCTCGTTAAGTTGTTCTTTAAAGTGAGAGGTCGTCGTTACGTGTTGTTTGCCGAACGGTCGACTCTCTCTTATCACCTGCAGATCGTGTTTAAAACGACGACGTTTGTAGGTTCTCTCATTGACAACGTGGCTCTTTTTTTTTCTTTCTTTTTTTCAATTTCTTTTAACATTTACCATCCACACTAGTTTTACAGTCACATGTATATCATCATTAAATAAGAACTGAAAAAAAAAAAAAAGTATAGAAACAAGCTTATACTTGTGCAATTTCATCATCTGAATACGAATCTGTAATGTGTGTTACAAACCAAAATAAAATAAAATAGTATACATTATTTTACAAAAATAAATCTTATGAATTAAATTACACAATGGAAACTTTCTACTAAAATTAGCAAAGGATGTAGAATATTACAATAGATATATCAACCTTTTTTATGTATTGAATATATCTCGATCTGATTAACCCTAAATATTGCCAAACGATAGTTGGATTTCTTCTAGCGTCAATCCTCGAGTCTCCGGCACCAACCACCATGTGAATACAACTGTTCCTCCACATACTGCAGCGGATATTATAAATGTCCCTGCAATTTGTTTTCATTAACACACGATTAATTAATTTGGAACAAGGATTATATGTGTATATATAGTATATATATATATGTTTTATGTTACTCACCTGTTTGGCTCCAAAAGAACATAAAATTGAAACAATAGTTGGCGATCCAACCAGTGAACCAATTGGTTATGGTCACTAAACTCCCAGCTAANCTTTGCTCCACAGGTCTCCATGCACTAGGTTTGGGAGTGTTGCATGGTCCGACAGTAGCCTGTATACATAATAAGTCCAAGAGATCATCAACACTAAGCCTATATCATAGCCAGGAATTGAAAATTAGCTGACTCGAGATTTAATTAGTTGAAGGGAAAGTTTCTCTCACAAAAACACATGACAAAAGGCTAAGTTTCTGACATTATAATCACATAACATGATAATGAAGCAACTATAGATCTAAGCAAACTACGATTGAATCTGATTAATAAGACTACTTCAATCACGTTTCCAATCAAATCTCGGGCAACATTTCACTGACAAGTTAAACAGTCAGCAATGGATCCTAACCAGGGTCGAAATATAGCTAAATCAGACAAGTTAAGTGCGTCATTTCTAGGATCTGATAAGAATTCGAGGAGATGAATATGAATCGATGAACCAAAACAAAGAAATCAATATCGAAACCACCAGATCTCGTGAAATTCAAAACCTAAATCCACAATCGTGAGGTTGGAAAATCGAAGAAGATCATAAATGGAAGTTGCTGACCTGCTGGTACAACGCATAGAATAGTAGTGCAGTATCCTTTGAGAATTTCGAGCTGACGTTTTTCGCCGACGAATCAGATCCGTCGAGACCGACGTAAGATGCGGCGGCGTAGAACCTCTCCGGGTAAGCGGGACCAGAGGTTGCTCTAGCCATAGCCATTTGTCTCTTTCTCTGACTTCAACCGCGGATTTGAGCGGAGATTGCGAAGCCCAGGAGCAGAGATGTGGGCGTTTTCTAGTTTCGTTTGTTTTAAAGATGCAAGTTTTTATCAGATTACTTTTAAAATATTTTTAATTTGATTTTTAAAAAAATATTCTCAACATTTAAATATTTTAATTAATCAAAAATTTGTAGTAATTGCTAGGTGCAGTGTTTATATAGCGGCACGATCAATAAAACACATGATCATAGTTGTCTCTTTGTTGGTATCTATTTACTTGTAAAGTGAATCAACATGAGACTGTATTATATACTCAACAAACAAAATAAGATTGTAATGTCTTGTTTCTTTTTTAGTGTTTACAAATTGTTTACATTTAAGAAATGATGTTGAACGATTTAGCAGTAGTGTAAATCTTCGATCTCACCTCCGACCAAGCTGACTCTGGAGCTTGAGCGTTCAGCGTATAGAGCCGGCCACGGTGAGCGCAACAAATGGCTACATTATGCCGTCTGAATACGGGTGATTCGACTTTAAACTCCAACTCATAGTACTTCAAGTTTCTCTCTGAATCTTGTCTGAGATTTGATTCTAGCAAAGTTCCTTTTAAATCTGTTCGTTGACCGGATCCTGTCACCGTTCTTACTATTGCTTCTCCTACTTCTTTTGGCCCTCCAAATGCTTCGATTCTACAAATCATAAGTCGTAAAGCAATGATTGTTTTGATTGTCTCAAATAAAATGCCAATTGTTCTGAGAACCGGTCTAGGTGCTACACAACTTTAACATAGATCTTTAACACTTCTAGCTAACCGGGGTCTACACCAACTTATGTAACCAATTCAAAGTACCTAGTGTAATAAACAATCTTGAAAATTACAACTTGAATCTAGTGAGACCATGATAACAAATAGAATCGAGAGTGACAACTTGATAACAATAGATTTATCATAGCTAGTTGAATGTCTTTTGCTTTTTGTAAATTCTTGTAAACCATATGAACAATGCAAAATCTACAAGAAATATGTACGAACGATGCTTACGAGAAGCTGGGTGAGACAGGGGAGACGATAACACTGACGTTGAGCTCACCGGTCGAACCGGGAGGTCCAAATGCAACAACCGGTTCATTAACGTTTTTCCGGCGAATGTTTCTTGCCGGAGGAAGGTCTAGCGATGTCTCACGTTCTGACTTCTCCGCCGCTCTATACAAAAGCGTCTGGTCTCCAACCCACGTAACCGGATATATAAATTCTGTGATCATATATATATACAAAAGTTGTAATTAATTTGACAACAAACCGGAGAATAAATATAAAATCATTAAACCGGAGAAATTGAAATTGGATGACTTACTAACCGAATCCTTGAACCGTGTCGATACATCTGCTATACCCTCCAATCGGATAGACGACGTCGAGTTTCAGATTCCGGCCGAGTTCCGGCGATAAACCGAGTACAAAACTCGTGATACCACAGAAATTGGCACCAACGGCAAGAACAGAGGACGATCCTACACCCAGAAGAAGGCGACGGTTGAATTTCTCAGCCAGCGGAGAAAACTCCTCGGCCGGGGTAGTTTTCCGATCATCGGAGGATTGTTGAGCGATCAAGAAGTCCGAGAGTTTAGCATTCGTAGGCTGTGATGAGTGTAGCAGAGAGAAGTAAGGTTTCAGAGACATATCTCTCGTTAAGTTGTTCTTTAAAGTGAGAGGTCGTCGTTACGTGTTGTTTGCCGAACGGTCGACTCTCTCTTATCACCTGCAGATCGTGTTTAAAACGACGACGTTTGTAGGTTCTCTCATTGACAACGTGGCTCTTTTTTTTTCTTTCTTTTTTTCAATTTCTTTTAACATTTACCATCCACACTAGTTTTACAGTCACATGTATATCATCATTAAATAAGAACTGAAAAAAAAAAAAAAGTATAGAAACAAGCTTATACTTGTGCAATTTCATCATCTGAATACGAATCTGTAATGTGTGTTACAAACCAAAATAAAATAAAATAGTATACATTATTTTACAAAAATAAATCTTATGAATTAAATTACACAATGGAAACTTTCTACTAAAATTAGCAAAGGATGTAGAATATTACAATAGATATATCAACCTTTTTTATGTATTGAATATATCTCGATCTGATTAACCCTAAATATTGCCAAACGATAGTTGGATTTCTTCTAGCGTCAATCCTCGAGTCTCCGGCACCAACCACCATGTGAATACAACTGTTCCTCCACATACTGCAGCGGATATTATAAATGTCCCTGCAATTTGTTTTCATTAACACACGATTAATTAATTTGGAACAAGGATTATATGTGTATATATAGTATATATATATATGTTTTATGTTACTCACCTGTTTGGCTCCAAAAGAACATAAAATTGAAACAATAGTTGGCGATCCAACCAGTGAACCAATTGGTTATGGTCACTAAACTCCCAGCTAATACCTTTATATCCATTGGAAATATCTGCTCAGAAAATAATTAACGTAAATGATAATAATGGCACAACGATCATATGAATAAAATTATCATAATCCAAAAAAAAAGAGAGTAAAAGAATATGTTTTTGCTCGCATGTATATACCTCAGACATTATAATCCACGGCAACGCTCCCATCCCAATTGCAAACATCATCGTAAATGACTGTTAAAGTTATAGATTGTTATAGCTTGTCACATATTTGAAATAGTTATCAATATGTATATATGGATTTTTGTGAGGAATTTGATCAAATATGTACACGTTTATAATTTAGACTGAAAATCAAATAGTGAAAAACTTACCAATATTCCAATGAAACAGAGAATTGGAGTAATTTTTCCAAGCTCCGGGTCATCTTTAACTCCAAACGCTACTGCTAATGTGATACAGCTCAAACATAACCCAGATGCTGAAGCCTGCAAATTCGATGTATTAAATTTATGTTATATCTAAAAAAAAAATTATTAGCCGTTTAGGTGGCTATGGAATCTCTGAACTTGAACAATCATAATTAAGTACCTAAATATATAATATAGGAAAAGTCATAGCCTCTAAGTATCCAATTAATTAGCGAAACAAAGATGGAGTCTAGAAGAAAAAGGTATAAAATTCTAACCATAAGAAGTGGACGTCTTCCCCATCGATCCACAAGGAGTAGACCCATAAAAGATTTCGGTACCTATACATGATCATTGATAATACAGTCAGATATTAATTATTACGATGTGAGAATACAGTCAATGATGCAATCATTGTTAGTTAGGAAGAGTATATATTAGGGGTCAAAATGCATTTAAAATTAGAAAAACAAAAAAAAATTACGTACGACGATAAAAGACAACACCATCATCCCAATCCGAGAAGGAAACCCTAAAAGATAAAAAGTGTTAATTAGTTTATTATAGTCTAAGTAAATTAAATTAAAAACAATTTATTAGTACATCTTAATGAAGACAGGTGATTACCGGCATGATTAAATATAGTGGTTCCGTAGCCACCTATTCCAGCCGATCCACATAACTGTTGCAGAACCATCAAACCTATGCCTATCTAAAGACAACAAAACCGAGTCCACAAAAAAAATCAAAGAGTAATTTGGTTATTGAGTTCTTAAATAATAATATATTTCATGCATGGAAATTAATATAAATGAAACCCTTATTTATCTTACTGTAAGTTGATGAGCATATTTCTTTCTGAAAAGACTACGAATGCTGATATTCGACCTTTGTTTTGAAGCTTCAACTGAAATCTATAAATTTAACACAAATATGATCTGAGTGAGAATTTGAAGATAAAATAAAAACTTTTGTAGTTTTCTTTGGAGATCAGTTTTTTTTTTTTTTGTGATTTATTTGAATGATTTACCAGTGATATTAAAAAATCACATGCCGAACATCTAAATTAAATATGGGAATCATATATATATATATATATTTGGGCAAGATTATGAGAATGATTTATAGGTGTGTACCTTGATTTCACAAGCTTCGGGCACAATATCATAGTTTGGTCCTCTTAACTTTTGAAGAACTGCTTCAACTTCTTTATCACGGCCGTTTTTCGCCTATAAATATGATGCGCATATATCATTATCTCTTCGCAACAATCATGTTATGTATATTTATATGACTAACCAGCCATCTGGGAGACTCAGGTATGAAGAACAGACCAATAACTTGTATCCAACATGGAATACTACCTGGTTAGAAATGGATTATTTTTAGTTAGTTAAGTAAAAAAATAAAACTTGAGAGAACTGAAATTTTTAAAAATAAATAATGAATCACCGATTAAGGCTAAAGTTCTCCATGACACGAAATTTCCAAAGTAATATACGATTGCGATTCCAAAGTTTTGCAACAGCTGCGTAAGTACTACTAATCTTAGTTTATATATACTAATGCATAAATGATAGATTGTGTATATAAAATTCGCGTTTAGATTGGTAAGTCACCTGATTACTAAATGTAAAAGCCCCTCGTACGTGCTTGGGTGTTATTTCGGCAACATATACAGGAATCTATAATAATTTTCAATTGAAAAAGATATTAGCAGGAATTAACTATAATTTGAAGGAAATTATGTTTTTACCACGTAGCTAACGAGACCAACTCCAATTCCCACCAAAACCCGTCCCATGTCAAGCCAAATAATATCCTGTTTCAAAATAAATTTAAAATAAGAATTTGTTTTGTCCGTAGTCTATTTGAAGTTGCAAAAAAAAAAAAAAGCAAGTAAGACTATTAATTAGATGGGTTATGAGGAAACCTTGGCTAGTGCAATGGCAAGCCAGCCACTTACGCAGAATATATCAGCGAGCCACAACGTCTAAGCAAAATCGTGAGGGTTTAGAATTTTACGATATAAAGTTAGAGGCATTTGACAAAATAGAATAATTATAGGGGCAATTTAAAGAATGATGCATGAACACTTCACCATTTTATAACCGAAGGTAGCTGCAGCTTTGGCGCTGAATACTGCACCGAACATTCCTCCAAACGTCGAGAGCGAACCAAACAGCGAAAACTGTAATAATTTTACATTAACATTACCACAGTTATCTCAACACACAATAGTCAATTTTAACCAAATACATCCTCTTGTAAAAGTGGAATATTTACTTGACAAAATCCATAAATGTTTTTTAAGTAAAGAAATGTATTATATATATATATATATTAAAATATGGACTTACTTGTGCAAGAGAAAGATCCAAGTCTGTCATAATGGAGTGCATTGTATCTGCAGTATAACCCATCTGCGTAACCATATAAATTGATTGAAATTATCTAGTTACTTACTCTTAGTTTACCACCATTATATTCCTTGAAAATATCTCAACTATTGTACTATCGGACTCTCTCTGTGTGGTTAGAAACTCCAAAATAAAAGATATGTAGTGGTCCAATCTAACATTTTCGAGGTCCACACAGAACTTATCGTTTTCAATTTTTTTTTCTTTTTCTGTAGATTTAAACTCCAATTATTATTCCAAGATTAGGATCTAAATATGAGGCCAATAATGTATTAATTTCTTTATTTGTGTTGGTTGTACTAAATATTTTATAAAAACAACTTTTTAACAAAAAAAAATTAGTGACTCTAAAATTATAACATTTGTCCAAAAGAAATTAAATAGTCCTAAAAACTTTAAAACGTTTAGTGGCATGAATCTTTTTTGCCTAATTAGCCTCGTTCTCTACATCTCTATATATGAATTGAGTCGGCATATGCATATAGAGAGAGATTGCATATCGTCATGTATCGGAACATTATTTTCCCCATCCCTAATAACTAACGACCTACCAGTTTTTTTTTTTTTTTTCAACGACCTACCAGTATTGGTTAAACCACAAAGATGATTTCCTTTATTTGTGTTAATTGTATACTGTTAAAATATTTTCTAAACAACAAATTTAATGGCCTTTAAAGTATAACAATTGTTCTAAAGATATAAATAGTCCTAAAAGCTAAGAAATTAGTGGTCGTGAATCTCTTGCTTAAGCTCATTTATCATATATATCTACATCTGACTTTGGTTCTATTAGGAAGAGAGAGAGGGAGAGAGAGAGAGAAAGAGAGAGATGGGTACGTACGGCAGCGCCATAGGTGAAGGAGGCGGAGACAATGATGAAGGTGGAGAAGAAAAGAAGTGGAGTTGTATTTGCATTGATCTCTTCGTCATTTACCAATAACAATCCTTTCTCCGTAGCATCCTCCTCGCCTCCCTCCATTTTCTCCATTCAAACCCTAATAATTATTAATTAAGAAGAAGAATAAAGAAAAGATTTACATGTTCGTAAGCTGGAATGTTATTTATAGACTACTACAGTATAGGAAGTATTGCTGTTTTTAACCACAGAAATGGAAAGAAATATCATGATATTTTTGTGTCGACGTCGTCGATGAATCTGTCATTTATTTCTGTCTCGGTTCATGGCCACTGTTTGTATTAACCAACATACCGTGTTTGTTATATTTCGGTTATGTTCTGGTTTAAGGCTCCGGTTTGCTTTGGTCGTCACTATTCAATAGTACTATTCATCTACCTATTTAATTTTGAATTAATGTGTTCCTCCAACCATAAAGTTTGATTTTTAGCCCAAGGGGTCGTCCTCAGGGGTCAAGTTACCGGATTTGCTTTTATACGAATTTATGGGAGTACACGACAGAAGAGGAACATCCAACTTGAGAAAAACGTTGAAGTCTAATAATAATAGGTTAATCATTTTCGTAAAGAAAGAAACTACTAGTAAAAGGAGAGAACAACGGACACGTCTGGTATGACCACATAGCAATGTCAGCGTGTACAAGAACGTTGAGTAAAAAAATTTTATACTTACAGTATTTAACTCTCATTTAAATCCAATCAGAATTTTTCTGGTTTTTTTTTTTTTGGGTCGATTCCACTCAACTTTACCCTCTTATCATTATTTTAGGCTTTAAAAAACCAACCAAATCACACCCGTCATCTTTAGTAGTGGATGGACATCACATGTGACTGTCTCTCTTGTTGTCTTGAATTGACGCTACGGCGGGGTTCATTATAATGTCGATAGCTAGGTTTGATTAATTATTTTGGAATTAAATTTTTTTCCCAGTTCTAGTTAATTCCAATTCCACGTTACTTACAAAAATTTGGGCCCCATAAAAACGACGTTGGATGTTGATTGGAACAAGAAGCCCACAAAAAAATTACAAAATGAAAGAGTTGGTCTAATTGTCAACTTAAAGTAGGTCAGATTGGATATGAAGAGAGAGACGTATTCAAACTTCCAACAAACTTTCACATCAATCATCGTCAAGGCAAAAGAAGTTTGAATCTCACATCACTTGTCGAGATGCTGTTAAGATCTATTTTATTTGAAACCCACAAAAGAATTGACTGGACGAGATAGCCTGTCGAGTACGTAATACGATTATTGTCTTATATATATTGTTAGTTTGTTTATATATTTACACACACTATATAGCAAATCAATTACTCCAACTTTTCGAGGTTTTTGGTCTTTTATACATTTTCAATTTTTTTAGGTCTAATGATATATACACACATGTATACTTTTTTGCCATATATGTAAAGTATGCATGTTGGTGTTATTTATATACTTATCGCTTATGGTTGACTTTTGAATTTTATATATATTCAAAGACGCAGAGAATGAGAGAATACCGAATATTAAGGAATTAGGCACGTTGGTGTGTTAAAGATAGAGAGGGAGAGACACTCAGTGAGTGGGTTTTGTCCTAATAACTTAGTCACAATAAGTCAGCTTTAGGCTTAAGCTTTAAGTATCTCCAGCTCCTTAATTCTTCAAGCAGACACAAAACACACACACTTTTTCTCCGCAGCTCTCGGATCTCTAGATTCAAATAGCGTTTCAGCTTTGAGGTTGAGAAACAAAACTCATGAATCTCTTCAACTTTTGCTGGAGAAACCAGAGAGGAACATATACTCCGAGGTTTCCATCAACATATCAAGGCATATCTCTTCTTACCTGGTAATAATTAATGTTTTTTTCCCTTCACCTATCATCACGTTATTAGGACCGCTTAGCTCTGTTTAGTTCTCTCTAGAAAATGTGTTTAGAGCTAGCGAATCGATTTACACTTTGCTCTGTTTTGTCAGATAAATCACTTGAGAGACATTAACTCTTTCGGTTAAGAATAAGAAATGGGGAGATCATGTCTGCCTAGATGGCGATTAGGAAGACTAATGGCAGGGTTACAAGTGATCTTAGGGTTAATAGTGATCACTGTGAGCTTCTCATGTCTCTATAGATTCCATTCCGCGGGTTACTTCTTGCACAACGAAGACATTTGCCGCAATATTTACACAATCAAAGAAGTCAGCAACGAAGGGTTCGATCTAAAGGCCCTGCACGATCGTGTTGATGATGTACTAGAAAAGATGGACAACTTGTACGAGAAGCTAGAGAAGACGGTAAAAGAGATGGAGAAGAGCAAAGACGGAAGCAAAAAAGAGATCAAGAAGTTTCTTGAAGATGAAGTGATGAAGCCATTTTACTATGCTCATATCGGGTTAAGGCAAATCCGGTTACCTAAACCCGAAGGAATCAGAAACACAACGGAAAAGGAAGAGCCTTTGATCAATAAGTTTCTCATTGAGGAGATAAGGAAGTACATTACACCAAAGGATAATAGGGTTGGGAAAATAAACATGTTTGGAACAGAGAGAGTTTCCAACACTATTGGTCATGCTTGTGTGTTGATGAAGATGGAGTTAGAGAAGTATATGGATTATGATGTTGGAGCGTATTGCGATGATGACTGGAACTTAGCACAGAAGTTGATACTTGGCGGGTGTGATCCGTTACCTAGAAGACGATGCTTGACAAGAGCATCAATGACATACCAGAAACCTTATCCGATCAACGAGTCATTGTGGAAGCTACCTGATGATAGAAACGTAAGATGGGGAAATTACCAATGCAGGAACTTCGCGTGTTTATCAAGCAAGAACCCTAAAAGGGGTTACACGAAATGCAGTGGATGTTTTGAAATGGAGAAAGAGAGTGAGAAATGGGTCAAAAACAGTACTTTGTTAGTTGACTTCATGATTGATGATGTTCTGAGAGCCAAGCCAGGTGAGATTAGGATTGGATTGGATTATGGTGTTGGGACAGGGACATTTGCAGCAAGAATGAGAGAGAAGAACGTGACGATTATCACAACTGCTTTGAACTTGGGAGCTCCTTTCAATGAGATGATTGCTTTGAGAGGTTTGATCCCATTGTACATCTCCATGAACCAGAGGCTACCGTTCTTCGACAATACAATGGATATGATTCACACCGCCGGATTAATGGATGGTTGGATCGATCTTCTTCTGATGGATTTCGTGTTATATGATTGGGATCGAGTGCTGAGACCCGGTGGGTTACTGTGGATTGATAGATTCTTCTGTAAAAAGAAGGATCTTGATGATTATATGTACATGTTCCTGCAGTTTAGGTACAAGAAACACAAGTGGGCTATTTCACCTAAATCAAAGGATGAGGTTTATCTCTCTGCATTGCTCGAGAAGCCTCCTCGTGCCATCTAAGAAAACAATATAAGTTTAAGCTTCAACGTTTGTAATTGACATTCTTACTCATTTGATTGTGTAATCCTTGTTTTAATTGAATACAGTAGACTGTCAGCTCTGTTTCACTTTACTCGATAACTTAAACTGAGACTACTTTTCTTATATACATTGAAAGTGGCCAAAGCCAAAAA
>NC_025685.1:1803750-1819546 GCF_000633955.1 Camelina sativa | reverse complement strand
AACCCAAATGAGTTGGCTTTTCAAGTTGGTACAAGGGCGAGGATTTGAGTCTTGATCCGTCCCATGCACGTTTGGATTTCTCTGTAGATCGGTAGGTTCTGGGGGCATCGTGGCTGCAAGCTTGTGAATGCTGCGTCTATAAGCTTTGCCACATCAGCTGGAGGATACTGTCTCTCCGTGCACATCTGCGAGTCACGAGAAAGCAAAGCTCAATGTACTATGAAGCTGCAGTCTCATTCAGATATAGGATAGATGATAAATCCAATTCTGCCTAGGTTAAGTGGTATTTGGCACACGCAGATCTAAGCAAAGGTTTAAAAGTTCCCGAGTTAATTTCAATGTTCAGAAAAAGATAGGTATTATTAAAGCCATGGTTTAGTACCAAAAGCAACTCTAGACAGATTCATAAAGGCCCCTCCAGATTATCTCACTGGGTATGCAATCCTTCTATAAGCAATTTCCTCATTACCTGAATCATGAGCCAAGTGGCAACACAGGAGGTGATTAGCTCTGAAGGGATTTGAGCCTCGTTTTTCTCTGAACCATCTTGTGAGTTAAAATCGTTGGGGTCTGAGGCGTCTGAGGGAGATGGGTTGTGATTTTGATTTGGGTCTATGCTGCCATTTACGTGCTCGTTATGTTTGAACTTAAAGCCGCGCAATGTCTGATGTTTGTCAATTAAGTCTAAGGCTTCTTGGATCATTTTCTTCACATCTTCTCCTTCCTTACCAGATGATGCAGCCTAGAGACCGTAGAGTGACCATAACTTAGCAAAACATATGTTTGTTGGAGAATATAGGAAAGCGGCTGCATCGATACCTTTATAGCTGCATCCACCATTGCTTGCGCTCTTGTCTTTGAACCCTTAACAATTTCTAGCATCTCTGGCTCCATTTCCTGTCACACAGCACAGGTATAAATTTATTCAAGTTAATCAGAAGGCCTAAATTCCTTGGGCACTCAAAAATCTATTTATTATGATCCAATTCGATTTTGATAACATATTAACAATAATATCTACCATTATGGAAAATAGAATATCACTAATCCATTACCTTTTCATCTAACGCATGCTGCAGTGCAAGTGCTCGTTGAATCTCAGCTTCTCTTGCTTTGCTAGAAGCTGTGATATATGAATGATTAGTCTGCTGTGGACTACTAGTGTTGGTTGACACTTTACCATGCTGAATGGGAGCAACCACATCACCCTGTAGAGAATTTCTGGGTAAGGCATAAAACATGAACATGTACAGGAAGATCTAAGAAGGTTTAAAGGGTCTAACAGAACTAGTCAAACATCAATCTTTCCCTACCTGATTCAGAGGAGGATTCATGGGAAAGCTGACGTTTTCAGGTCCACAAGGAGGGAATATCACAGACACACCAAGGTTTGAATTCCCGCTCTCTGCTTCTTTCTTCATAGATAAACACTTATCAATTTGCCTCCTTAGACCCACTGGCATGTATTCTAGATGATTTGAAGGCATGCAATCAATGTCCTATTATAAAAGGAGATGATCAAATGACTGGGATCTTATTTCTCTATAAATCATAATAGTTGAAATGTGTGAATGGAATTGGTTGTATTTGAATTACCATAACCAACTCAACACCCAAGTCATCGAACAGAACGTTGCATTTGTTATGGTCAACAGTGAGAATTTTCCCATCATGAATCTCTCGCGTTTTGGGATGGATGGCAATGACTCTGTTCCCAACTGATAATGGCCTAGCCAAATCTGAAGGAAGCCCTTCCCTAGCACCTGTTCGAAGCGCTGTATAATGCTTTCGCACGGATTCGCGGTACTGTTTAAGTTTCTCCTTCTCTTCCTGTAAAAATTTCTCAGAGAATCTTCGCGGTTGACCAAGAGAACTGCCAAAACAGAAAGAGTAACTTTTATAATCTACCTATATTCTCTGGCAGCATTCCAATAACCTTGAACAAACCTTTTAACGACGCTCCATTCAAGACGAGTGAGTCTTGGCATGTGACCAAGTCCCACGTGAGCTAGGTAATCGGCAAACTCCTTCTTTGCAAACCAGGGATGGTCGATAGCACTATAGAACCATTCAAATATGCACCTTCGACGTGCCAAGGGATACGACAGAGAAGTAGAAAGCTTATCCTGAAATTGGAATAAACAAATATTTAGATGTACCAGATACTGAATGTGCGTAAGAGAAGTGAAGTTAGAGGCTCCACCTTTAAGAAAAACTCCTGTACTGAAAGAGTTCTGGAACTACGAGAAACTTTATGTATGGTTTCAGAAGATTTAGCCCTTTCTTGTAAGCTTTTCTTNTGACCAAGAGAACTGCCAAAACAGAAAGAGTAACTTTTATAATCTACCTATATTCTCTGGCAGCATTCCAATAACCTTGAACAAACCTTTTAACGACGCTCCATTCAAGACGAGTGAGTCTTGGCATGTGACCAAGTCCCACGTGAGCTAGGTAATCGGCAAACTCCTTCTTTGCAAACCAGGGATGGTCGATAGCACTATAGAACCATTCAAATATGCACCTTCGACGTGCCAAGGGATACGACAGAGAAGTAGAAAGCTTATCCTGAAATTGGAATAAACAAATATTTAGATGTACCAGATACTGAATGTGCGTAAGAGAAGTGAAGTTAGAGGCTCCACCTTTAAGAAAAACTCCTGTACTGAAAGAGTTCTGGAACTACGAGAAACTTTATGTATGGTTTCAGAAGATTTAGCCCTTTCTTGTAAGCTTTTCTTCAGACTTATCTTACGCTTGTTTGGAGGTTTCTGAGATACACTGGCTGGACCCGAATCAGAAATTTCTTTAGTTGATGCTATTACATCCATCACAGGTCTGTTCTTATCGCTTGTTGTAGCAGATTCCTCCAACGCCTGAACAGTTTTTAACTGTTTTGACTGAGCTGGACCTTGACCAGCACGTTTTGTTCTAACAAAAGACTTCATATTATTCTCATCTTGATGCAATTCCTGCAACACAATAAACCAAATTATAGTACTTGTTTTAAAGGTACTGAGGTAAACGTTTTCTTCAGAAGCACAAACTTGAATAGTTTAGTATGCATTTTCTAGTACTTGTTTTAAAGGATAGAAAACAGAGATCACAGAATTCAACTAAGGTTAAAAGTTTAATGTACAAAGAGTAATGTAGGACTCAAAAAGTGCTTCAACTAATTCAACATATATAGAGAATACCTTTTTGTTTATGGATTTGTTCTGACTAAAATCTGCTGGAGCTTCATCCCCCAGTACCTGAAAATTGAACCCAATTCACATATACAGCTAAAAAATGCCGAGAAGAAAGTGCACAGAAAATTTAAAGAACTATTTTGCTAACCTTTGGTTTACGTTTTCTTCTTAAACTGCCACTAGTTTGGGATTGTAGCTTCTCTGTGGGAACAGCATCACAGTCAGTGGATGCCTGCCTTGAAGGTTTTGGCTTTCTCTTGTTAGTATTCTCAGCAGAAGAGATTGCATGAAGGAGACTATCATCTGGTTCTGCATTTGCTTTTTCCCCATGACTGCTTGAGGATGTAGCTTCTGGTGTGCTAGATTTCTCGTCCATGTCGTATTCTGTTCTTTCTTCCTTCAACCGAGCAGATGATTCTGAACCTAATGCAATATAGTTAAACTTAACAAATTAAGACAGGTAAAGGCCCTAATCCGAACAGTGAAAGCTGCAGAATTAACCCAGTCTACATACTCACTGAGGAAATCTAGAAAACCCCCAAGTTTAAGGTACATTCAGGGGCCATGGTTTAAGTCACAAGAAAACCTACAAAAACGCACCTGATTCCAGCAAAGCTGACAGTTCAGCCAACTCTTGCAGAGCACCAAAACCATCTACACGAAAAATAGCAATAAGTTTCACATCCCCATATGTTTTTAGCAGAAGATGAAGATAGTTAGTTAAAACTTAAAAGGACAATGCATAAAAGACAGATAATCGAATAAAGAGTAGAGGTTGTAAAAACCATGTTGACGCCTATAAGAGATGATAAATTTTCTACACTTTCCTTATAAAAAGGGCTAGCGCTGGAACATAAAATTGGACCTTTGATATAATAATCAGGCTTCAAGTTAAAATATGATTGGTTGTTACCTCCAGAAGTAAGTTTTTTATCTTTTTTCTTTGTGTTGCGCGGTGAATGTTTCCTTCTTGAAGCTTCAATAGCTGCCTTTCGTCTCTGTGATTTAATTCTGACCCCCTCTGTGGCAGTGCATTCTCCATTGTCATCAGAATCATTACCTTCTGCTTCTTCGACTTCGACTTTCACTTTTTTCTTGTAGAATCTTTTCGCCTTCGGAGGAGCCTCCATTTCGCTAACCCCTTCCATATCCATCAACAAGGCAGTATCTTTATCAGATTCAAGCTTCCTTTCTTGGCTACTTCCCACCCACTCCTTGAAAATGGAGTTGTCACAGTGCTTTGATTGAGATTTTCTTGTTCGCGACTAGTCAAAAGCACAAAGTTGAACAGTGTTTTCCAGTGAAGATTGCTTATACAAAAAATAACATAAACGATAACTGCTTGAAAATTTTCTAAAGCTCAAGAGATACCATATTCCCCCAGCTCTTGATCGGTGTGCTATCGCTAAGTTCTGTTCTTCTATTTGGTGATTCAGAAACTTTTGAAGACCCTCCCCTTCTCGATGCATCTGTTAATGCTAACGCTATAAAATGTGCGACATCATCATTGGCATCGAATTGCTTCCTAGCTCTTTTATTTGGTGGCGTAGAGCCTTCTCTATCATCGCCCATATATGAAGTTTGTACAGGAACCCGTGGTGTGCGTTTTCCAGTGGCACGTCGCTGAGTTCCTACATGAACTAGGAAATAAATTTACATATTCTTGAAATAATTGGTTTACAGGTACTAAGATGGATATTAATTCCTGGACTATACAAAGTCAATAACAAATGCAGAACAAGTAACCAACTTCCTCACCCGCTTATATGATATAATGAGGGGGAAAATCATATAATTATCATTTACGAGATCAGAAAAAAAATTACGAGACTGATGAGTTAATACAATGTAGCACTTTACCATTAGCTCGAGCTTGCTTCAAAAACGTGAGGCATCCATCTGTGGAAGCAACTGAATGTTGTATATCAACTTCCTCGCGAGAATCGCTAAGCTGAGGTTTAGCACGTTTGCGCTTTTGTTGTTTCCTTGGTACTTCTGAAGCATCATGGCCTTCTCCTTCACTACCACTCCCTTCCTAGAAGAAATACCATACAAATGGGTTACAATCGTGTCCACATAACTTTATCAAACATACAAACCGACCCAACAGATAGGCCACAGAAAACTCAAAGTTTTTAATGTCGCCCGTGTTACTCACTCACGTTAACTATCAAAGGTAATTCACCAACCAACACGAAATTTCATTCTTTTCATCTACTGGCAGGTCACTTCCTATGTGTGAAAGGCCTAGTAAAATAGATTTCTCACCATGACACTGTAATGATCTGTCATCATCGCAATCAGGCCAGCTACAGAGGCAGTTCCCTCGGGGAGAGATAAATATGCCTGGAAGAACAAGCGAAAGTTATGAAATGCAACATTATGTAGGATTTGCAAAAATTAAATGAAAGCTTGGAAAAGAAACTTTCCACATCGATTCTAACTAAAAGCGAAACTTAGCATGTCCTCATATACCCGATTCATATTAAATAGAGCTTCCACCATGTCAATGGACCTGCTATGCCGAACTGCAGCAGCAACCTGTACAAAAAAATAGTCTTAACAATTCTGAAACCATTGAAACTCACATAAACTCTATATGTGAGTGGAACAGTTATTTACCTTTTTCCACTCCTGGCCGTGCTTCCGGTAAGCATCATAGAAACGCTCAAGTTCTTTTCTGGTCCACTGAGGTCCCAGCTTATCAGACAATTTCTTTTTCTACGATAAGCAAAGAAAGCACAGTTAAAATACACCAGAGTAACACATGTCATTCAAATTTGAAGATATAAAGACACGATTTTAACTCACACGCTGCTTATTTTTTCTCGAGTTGCCAGCATCTTTCCCTGGGGAAATTTCATTGGTGAAACGCTTGTTCACACTCCTCGAATTCCTCACCGGTGCCATTTTGCAGGTTTATCTGCACAAGTATTTCAAATATTTAGAATCTAGTAATGCAATTGTAAAAAGACAAACTTTAAACTGATATGGACAAAGAAGACACACGACACTAAATTAAGAAGCAGATTTGGCTTCCGGACAAACTATGAATTGCAAATTCAACCAGGGGAAAACTCAAACAGTGGATTTGAGTGAGCTAAGAGGAAAAAAAAATCAAAACTTTAATACTTTAAAACAAGAGGAGAGTACAACTAATTCTTGGATCAGACAAAAAAAAGCAGTGTTGGGGAAGCTAAATAGTTGCAGTAATCGAGGAGAAGAGATGAAAAAAATCAGAATCGGAATCAACTTTGGGTATTTCAAAAATTCAGGAATCAAATTTTACCAACAGCCGAAAACTCACTCACAAAAGGGAAACAAAAGTTAGGAGCTTGAAATCCAAATTTCAGTGGAAAATGAGTTTTAAAATTTGAGAAAGAAGAAGACACAGAATCGAAAAATCGAAACTCCCATCGCCTAAACCCAAAAATAAAACGCAGACGACTCCCACAAATCTGAAACTGCAAAAAAAAATTTGAAATAAAGAGAGAGAAAAGTTTCAATCGAGTGAGCTTCCAAAAAAAAAAAAACAATTAGAACCCCAGTTGAGAACAAAAGGAACTCGATTGAAGACACAAGTCACTTACTAACACGGAAGAAAAAAATTTCCGGGAAAATTTGGATAACCAAACGAAAGAAAAATTTGAAACGGAAAAAAGAAAAGGAAAACCCATTAAAAACCCTAATCGAAGACAGATCCACTCACCAATTAGGTGACTTTGAAGAGTGAAAATAGATAACCAAAACAAAGGGGGTGGTGGCTCGCCTCGGAGGTGAGAGAGAGAGAGAGAGAGAGAGAGAGAGAAAAAGGTCGAGACTTTACTTTCAAATAAAAGAGAGAGAATTTGATGAGAAAAAATTTTAAAAGAAGGGTTTTAAGAGAGAGAGAGAGAGAAGTAAACTGAGGAAGACGAAATTAAAAAAAAAAAAAAAAAAAAAAGGAAAACAAAAAAAAAAAAGAGGAGAGAGAAAGATAATGAAGAGGTGTGTTGTAGTGTGTTGTGTTGCCGCGAAACTTGAATACACCATGGACGTCTTCAGCCAATCAGTCTTTCCCTATTTGTCACTTTTTTTTTTTGAGTATCAGAATTCAGAAGCTAGTACATGTGTCATCCTGAACGTCCACGTGGATTGTAATGATCTTTACATCGTTAGATTGTTTTCGTTTCACTCGTTGTGATTCTGGTATCGGCAGCACAGGATCATATTTGAAATATATACAAAGATCTTTTAAATATATGGCAAAAAACAATTTTAATCTCTTGAAGATCTCTCTATAATAACTCCTCATCAAATCCTCAAAACGACAACGCTTTAGCTAGACTTTTTTTACTTAAACGGGCCAATCGAGCTACATCTGATTCTATATTGGGCTTAAGTACAAGGCCCAAATAAAAAGCCATAACATATTATAGCCCTCAAAGTTCAGATTATAGAGGCGGTTCCATGGCCGAAAAAAAAAAAGGGACGGGCGACGGCGAAGATCCGACCGGGTTTTACGACCAGATAGTCACGATGATTATGAACTCGCCAATGATATCTCACAGCTTTTTTATAAGCTTTTGATTGTTGGATAAGTTCAGGTAATTTGGAAAAGTTAGCGACAGAGAAAGTAATATTAAAGAAAGGAGAAACTTTTAGACTTTGTTAGGGAGTCAATATCCATATTGGTCTTCGACAAGCGGACAAGTTTGACGCAAGTGGCAGACATCATTGGCCATAGAGACTAGAGAGAGAATTAGGTAGGTGATGGACAAGTCTACTAATAAATACTAGCTTTTTACAATTGAGTTTTGTTTATCTTTCTCTCTAAAGAGACACCACACCATAGTAGTTAGTTACAAAACAAACTACAAGAATGATGATTCCAAGCCCTTCTGGTATTGTTTTCTTCCTCTTGTGTTCCCTCGTTCTACACACTCTTGCCGCATCTCCTAGGCTTCACTATTGCGGTCTTGACCAAAGGGATGCTCTTCTCGAGTTCAAACACGAGTTTCCAGTTCCATCGTTAAGCTCATGGAACCAGAGTAGTGATTGCTGTCTTTGGAGTGGTGTCACGTGCGATGCTAGATCTGGCGAGGTGATTTCACTTGACCTTGGTTATGTCCTTCTTAACAACCCTTTGAAACCAAATAGTGGTCTTTTCAAACTCCAGCAACTTAAGAACCTAACTCTTAGTGATTGCCATCTCTATGGAGAGATTACTTCTTCACTAGGAAACCTTTCTCGTCTCACCCATCTTGACCTTTCGGGTAATCAACTGTCAGGTGAAGTTCTTGCTTCAATCAGTAACCTAAACCAACTTAGAGACCTTTTACTTTCTGATAACAGCTTTAGTGGTAATATTCCTACTTCATTTGCCAATTTCACAAAGCTGTCTACTCTAGACATCTCAAACAACCTATTTACATTGGAAAATTTCCCTTTCGTACTACCAAATCTAACCAGCTTTGTCCTCCTTAAACATTGCCTCTAACCACGTTAAATCCACGCTTCCATCTGATATGAGTAGACTCCACAACTTGGAATATTTTCTCGTGCGTGAGAATTCTTTTTCCGGGACTTTTCCTACGTCTTTGTTCACGATTCCTTCGTTACAGTATTTTGATTTGGAAGGAAACCAGTTCAGGGGACCTATAAAGTTTGGGAACATATCTTCATCGTCTAGGCTTTCGGAGATATACCTTGCTAATAACAAATTCGATGGTCCAATCCCTGAATCTGTATCTAAGATTCAGAGTCTCTTAGAACTAGATATCAGCAACAACAACTTAGTTGGGACAATCCCAACTTCTATATCAAAGTTAGTCAACCTCCTGCATCTTAGTCTTTCGAACAACAAGTTACAAGGCCAAGTACCAGGTTTCATATGTGGATTGACAACAGTGAGACTTTCCCACAATTCTTTCAACAGTTTTGGAAAGCCATCATCATCTTCTGGGCGAGAAGCACTGTTTGAGTTGGATCTTGGTTCGAATTCACTTGGAGGACCATTTCCGCAATGGATCTGCGACCAAAGGTTCTTAAAGTTCTTGGATTTGTCCAACAATCTTTTCAACGGCTCAATCCCTCCTTGTTTTAAAAATTCAACTTATTGGCTTATAGGGCTAGTTCTACGTAACAACAGCTTCAGCGGGATCCTTCCAGACGTATTTGTCAATGCTAGCATGTTAGGATCAGTTGACGTTAGCTTCAACCGTTTGGAAGGAAAACTTCCAAAATCACTGATGAATTGCTCTTATATTGAACTTGTGAATGTGGGAAGCAACAGAATCAATGACACTTTTCCATCATGGTTGGCTTCTCTGCCATCGTTACGTGTCCTCATCCTCAGGTCTAATGCGTTCCACGGGTCTTTATATCATGACCACGCATCTCTTGGGTTTCAACATTTGAGATTCATCGATATATCACAGAATGGTTTCAGTGGGACTTTGTCACCTTTGTATTTCTCCAATTGGCGTGAGATGGTGACATCTGAGGTCCCTGATCTAGGTACGGAGGATTTGTACATGGGGGAGGAAGGGCCAGAGTTCAGCCATAGTAATTCGATGACTATGATATATAAAGGAGTAGAGACAGAGTTCTTAAAGATCCCATATTCGTGTAGAGCCATTGACTTCTCTGGAAACAGATTTAGTGGGAGTGTACCTGAATCCATTGGTTTGTTGATTGAACTGCGTCTTCTCAACTTGTCAGGCAATGCATTCACTGGAAACATCCCTCAAGCATTGGCAAATTTGACAAACCTCGAGACGTTAGACGTGTCTCGTAATCAGCTGTCAGGTCACATTCCTCGAGATCTTGGTAGCCTCTCTTTTCTTTCGACCATGAACTTCTCCCACAACCTTCTCGAAGGTCCAGTTCCACAAGGTACACAGTTTCAAAGCCAGAACTGTTCTGTATTCATGGACAACCTCAAGCTCTCCGGACTCGAGAAAATCTGTGGCAAAGCTAATGTCCCGAATTCAACACCACGAGAATCCGAGGAACTGTCGGAACCAAAAGAACAAGTGATTAACTGGATAGCAGCTGCTATAGCCTACGGACCTGGTGTGTTTTGTGGATTAGTTGTTGGACATATCTTTGCTTCACACAAACACGAGTGGTTCATGGAAAAGTTCCGTCGTAACAAGCGCAGAGTAGTAGCCTAGTAGTCATCAAAAGTGCTCGTTGAACACCATCATCTCTCATAATATGTTCGTTGTGAAATCTGTGAGTGTTGTACATAATATATTCTTTGTGTTTGTAACTTTTTTTACCTTTTGGTATTGTAATAAAATGCTTCTGTGGTATCTGATCAGAAGAAATCTCCAATAATTTTTGGACTATTGTGGGGGGTTGTAATGCAATTATCTTTAGTTATGCACATTATTTAAGATTTATAATAATATGGGGACTGTTTTACAATTCTCCCTAAATATACATACACAAATTATCTATCTTCTCTCAGTCTTGTGTGATTCTCCTGCTTATATCGCCGGCGATGATGCCTCTAACTCTTTCGTCGCCGTCTCTGATTCGGCTCGTTTTGTTAACCTCACGTTACTCTCACACTCCGTTCCTCCGCAATTTCAATTCGCTCCCTTTGATCAACCGGAAACTACCGTATAAACCCCCTTTTGGCGTGAGGTGCCATGCTAGTAGCAGCAGCTCTTCCTCCTTCACCGCAAAGTCTTCCAAAGAGATTCGTAAAGCTCAAACCAAAGTAGTCGTTGACGAGAAACTTACCTCGATCCGGCGGCTGTTCTCTGATCCGGGTGTTGGAATCGATGCTTACATCATACCTTCACAAGATGCACATCAGGTTTAAAACACAGTTTCTTATGCTTTTGGAATGTCTTCCACTTTGCATATTTCAATGATAAATTGTGTTAGGAATTCATGAAATTAGCTTTGCTCCTGTTTTCGTTATTTTGGTGTTAGTAATGTGTTGCTCTTTTGAGGTTGTTTGAGTTGTTTCGGTGAATTTTACATCATAGGAGCTTAAGATCTTATGGGAAAGTCACAAATTTATATTGTATCCCTAAACTGTATGGGTGTTTCATGGCTTGAGTGTGATATTTCGTCATATTTGTACTAGAGCGAGTTCATCGCAGAGTGCTATGCGAGGAGGGCTTATCTATCAGGATTTACCGGAAGTGCTGGTACCGCTATTGTCACCAAGGACAAGGCAGCTCTGTGGACAGATGGCCGCTATTTTCTTCAGGTTTTTTTTTTTTTTTTTTATCATTTTGATTTCTATTTTGAAAGGAAATGTGGGGTTTCTTATCTAAATTCGCTGCAATTAATTGTATCAAAGGCGGAGAAGCAATTAAACTCAAGTTGGAGTCTCATGCGTGCTGGTAATCCAGGAGTCCCCACGGCAAGTGAATGGGTAGCTGATGTTTTGGCTCCTGGTGGAAGAGTTGGTATTGACCCTGTAAGCTACTATTTAAACCTCCTTAGTATTTCATCTGGTATTCATTCTTAGATAGCTTCAATATTTGTAGTTTATGATTTGTATTTACAATACTTTGGAATTTATGAAGGGAGCAGTTTCTTTTTTCCGCCGATGCTGCTGAGGAACTGAAGAAGGTTATATCGAAGAAGAATCATGAGTTGGTTTACTTGTACAATGTAAATCTTGTGGATGAGATATGGAAGGACTCAAGGCCAAAGCCTCCAAGCAAACAAATAAGGATACATGACTTGAAGTATGCTGGTGTCGATGTGGCCTCAAAATTGTTGACTCTGAGGAATCAAATTATGGATGCTGGCGCATCTGCCATTGTGATATCCATGCTTGATGAGATTGCATGGGTGCTTAATCTGGTAAGACTCTAGATTAGCACCTTACATTTGAATTTGTTAGTTTTGTGCCACTAATCTCAGCTTATTCTTCACTTAGGTCCCACTTTATTGATGTTATATTGTGCTTTTGCTGATTGCAGAGAGGGAGCGATGTTCCACATTCACCTGTAATGTACGCATATCTTATTGTAGAGATTGACCAAGCCCATCTCTTTATAGATAATTCTAAAGTAACGGCGGAGGTAAAAGATCATTTGAAAAACGCAGGGATCGAACTTAGACCTTACGATTCTATTCTTCAAGAAATAGATAGGTAAGAAATTGATTGTACATGTTCATTTATAAGCTTCAGAAAAAGGAATCTACCTCACTTTGAGTTTTCTCAGTCTGGCAGCACGTGGAGCTCAGCTTCTGATGGATCCATCATCCCTCAACGTAGCTATCATTAGTACCTACAAATCTGCGTGTGAAAGATATTCGAGGAATTCTGAAAGCGAAGAAAGAGCTAAGCCTAAATTTACTGATAGCTCCAGCGGATATATTGCGAATCCCTCTGGCATCTACATGCAATCTCCTATTTCGTGGGCAAAGGCCATTAAAAATGATGCCGAGCTACAGGGAATGAAGAACTCTCACTTGAGGTAGAGAAACTCATTGCAATACCATCTTTCCCTAATCCATCCGCCTTTAAAGTATTCAAGTTTCCTCTTGAAGATTTTGGTTTCTTTTGTACTTTCAAATGCTAAATAACTTAGGTTGACCAAATTTATATGGAGATATGCTGCTGCTCTAGCTCATTTCTGGAAATTTTTGGTTTCTTTTTTATTTTGTATGCGAAATGTCTTTGGCTCATCACTTATTTTATGCAAAGATGCTGCTGCTCTAGCTCATTTCTGGGCTTGGCTGGAAGAAGAAGTGCATAAGAATGCGAACCTAACAGAGGTAGATGTGGCTGACAGGCTCCTTGAATTTCGTTCACTGCAAGATGGTTTTATGGATACAAGCTTCGATACAATAAGTGGTATGATTATTGTCATCTTCCACAGAGTCGATATACACTTAGTGAGTGATATGCATTCCTTTCCTCAAATTACTCTTGCAGGTTCCGGTGGAAATGGTGCTATTATACACTATAAACCCGAGCTAAAGAGCTGCAGTCGTGTAGACCCTAAAAAACTTTTTTTGCTGGATAGTGGCGCTCAATATGTTGATGGAACAACAGACATCACCAGAACAGTACATTTTAGTGAACCTTCTGCACGAGAAAAAGAATGTTTCACTCGAGTTTTGCAGGTGGGGGATTTGGCTCATCTTTTTCCCATCATTTTTGATGACCATTAATTACCTATCTTGAACAGACAAACCTGTGTGGGTTGCTGTCTGATTGGTTTTTTGGTTGTAGGGTCATATAGCTCTTGATCAAGCCGTGTTCCCAGAAGGTACTCCTGGTTTTGTATTAGATGGGTTTGCACGCTCTTCTCTGTGGAAGATTGGACTTGATTACCGCCATGGTACTTTATTCGATCTTTTGACCTTTCTTCACGAACAACTTTCTGTTAGGAACTCATGCTGATCTCTGATATTTTTTCTGCCTAACAGGGACTGGACACGGCGTAGGGGCTGCACTCAATGTGCATGAAGGTCCTCAAAGTATTAGTTTTCGGTATGGAAACATGACCCCTCTCCAGAATGGCATGATAGTAAGCAATGAACCTGGATATTATGAAGATCATGCATTTGGGATCCGAATTGAGGTGCGACTTGGTCACCACTCACCAGTCCATGACAATCAGTCTTTGTAAGATATATAACATTAGTTAACAACTGTATGGTCTGCTTTTGCAGAATCTCCTTCATGTGAGAGATGCTGAAACACCAAACCGCTTTGGTGGAGTTACATACCTTGGATTTGAGAAGCTTACATTCTTCCCCATTCAGGTATGGAGTGATCCCCATTCGTCTGATCTAACTCGCATTCATCTCGTCAGAGGAACCTTCTGGTTTTCTTCTAGCTTTTCCCTTGTCCTGACATTTGATCTCACTCACTAAACCTTGCAGACAAAAATGGTTGATGTTTCTTTGCTATCTGATACTGAGATTGACTGGCTGAATAGTTACCACGCGGAAGTCTGGGAAAAGGTTAGTCCACAAAACTACTTTTGACTTACCTTCTCCAAAAGCCAAGTAGATGAGTCTTAAGACACAAGGCCTGCATGTGTCTTCAAAGCAAGACATATCAACACATAAAAAACGAAACATGGCTTTGATTGTCTTATTAGCGTAATAGATCAAAGTCTTTTTACATACAGCTGCAGTTTTTTGAACCGGGTATTTCTTTGGCAGGTTTCACCATTATTGGAAGGTTCTACAACTCAGCAGTGGCTCTGGAACAACACAAGACCGTTAGCCAAATCATGATCAAACCCCGCCAAGTGTTGTTGTTTCCACCTGCAAACTTAAGACTTGATCCTTAAGGATTATAACCAGAATCTGCTCCTTTTATATTGATCGTGTATTCGTGTGTGTAAATTACAAACAGAGAAATATGATCTATCGTATTTTACAAAAAAAAAAAGCTTTTACTAATTTTCCTAATTTTCTCGAATTGCATAAGCATCTTTTCCAGAAGCTAAATTCAACCCAACCTCCCAAAATCTGAAATTAACGATCGGGATACTCGATTCTACGGGTGGCGAATGAACTCGAGATGGATGATTCAGAAACTGACCTCTCACCTTCCTCTTTGTTTGTCTACCGTTTTGTCCCCTTCGAAACTCCTAATCCGGCAAACCCCAAGTTATCAAGTCTCCACTTTTCTCCTCAATCATGTCGATATGAGCCTTCTCTTATCCATCTGCGGCAGAGAAGGCTGGTTTCCTCATCTGGGTCCTTGTCTCCATGCTTCCATTATCAAGAATCCTGAGTTTTTCGAGCCTGTAGATGCTGACATCCATCGAAATGCTCTTGTCGTTTGGAACTCTTTGCTTTCTCAGTATGTGAAATGTGGGAAGTTAGTTGATGCGCTCCAGTTGTTCGACGAAATGCCTATAAGAGATGTTATCTCGCAGAATATACTGTTTTACGGGTTTCTGAGGAACAGAGAGACCGAGTCTGGTTTTGTATTGCTTAAACGAATGCTTGGGTCTGGTGGGTTTGATCAAGCGACCTTGACGATTGTTTTATCAGTTTGTGTTACGCCAGAGTTTTGTTTGGTGACCAAGATGATTCACGCTTTAGCAGTTTTATGTGGCTATTATGACAAGGACATATCTGTGGGGAACAAACTGATCACATCCTATTTCAAATGTGGGTGTCCGGTTTCTGCGAGACGGGTTTTTGATGAGATGGCATCACATAGAAATGTCATCACATGGACAGCTGCGGTTTCGGGTCTGATAGAGAATGAGTTACATGAAGATGGTCTAAGCCTGTTTAGTTTGATGCGTAGAGGATTGGTCCATCCAAACTCAGTAACTTATTTGAGTGCTCTTGCTGCTTGTTCAGCCTCACAGAGGATAATGGAAGGGCAACAGATTCATGCCCTTTTGTGGAAATTTGGGATTGAATCAGAATTATGCATTGAGAGTGCGCTAATGGACATGTACTCTAAATGTGGAAGCATTGAAGATGCGTGGAAGATTTTTGAGTCCACTGAAGAAGTTGACGAAGTTTCCATGACTGTGATATTAGTTGGTTTAGCACAAAATGGGTCAGAGGAAGAAGCTATACAGTTCTTCATTAGAATGCTTCAAGCTGGTGTAGAGATTGATGCAAATGTAGTCTCAGCTGTTCTTGGAGTTTCGTTTGTCGAT
>NC_025685.1:1774597-1802348 GCF_000633955.1 Camelina sativa | reverse complement strand
CAAAATGTGGAGATCTGACTGATTCACTAACTGTCTTTAGACGTATGCCTAAGAGGAACTATGTTTCATGGAACTCGATGATTGCAGCGTTTGCTCGCCATGGTCATGGATTAGCTGCCTTGAAACTATACGAAGAGATGATTACACAAGACGTGAAGCCGACAGATGTTACCTTTCTATCTCTACTTCATGCTTGTAGCCATGTAGGGTTGATCGATAAAGGCCGAGAACTCTTAAACGTGATGCAAGATGTCCATGGGATCGAGCCTAGGACAGAGCATTATGCCTGTATTATTGACATGTTTGGTCGTGCTGGTCTTATGAAAGAAGCAAAGAGCTTTATAGACGCATTGCCTATCAAGCCTGATTGTAAAATTTGGCAAGCATTGCTTGGAGCTTGTAGTTTCCATGGTGAAACAGAAGTAGGGGAATATGCAGCTGAACAGTTAATTCAAACTGCACCTGATAGCTCAGCAGCCCATATCTTGATGGCCAACATTTACTCATCCAGAGGGAAATGGAAGGAGAGGGCGAAGACGATCAAGAGAATGAAATCAATGGGAGTGACTAAAGAAACAGGCATAAGTTCGATTGAAGTTGAGAATAAAACACACAGCTTTGTGGTTGGGGACAAACTACATCCACAAGCAGAGGCTATATATGATGTTCTGTCTGAATTGTTTCCGATTATGGTGGACGAAGGTTACAGACCGGATAAGAGGTTTATTCTCTGTCATACAGGAGATGACAGAAACGGCACAAGTGTCTTAATTCCTTAAAGCCTTCTCTCAATATACATATCAAGAATAGAGAATATCCATGGAGTCTTGTAAAGTTTGATTTTTGGTAGTTGAAGACCTCTCTAGCTGAAACAGAGGCTTCACTGTTTTGTCTCTCTATCTTAATATATGGACATTTGTCTGGTCACCGGTTAACGCCTTAAAGGGACAAACTTAGGGAAGAGACAAGGTTAGAGATACAATGGAAGGACTTCGTGTATTTGCTTCGGTACCTAGAATCTCTTTCTTCTCCAATTCAAGAAATTCAAATTCTCAGCGATTCATCCCCAGTTGCAGAGAGAAAAGCAGAGAAGATCCACTCTCTAGCTCTTCACCGTACTCTATACTTGGCGTAGAGCCAAACTGCTCATCTTCCGAGCTAAAGGCAGCTTTTCGTGCCAAAGTATGCATCCAAGAATCACTAATCTGTACTTTTCTTTCCGCTTAGTATTTCCTTTTGATACGATTTGTAAATGGGTTTCTGAGTTGTTCTTTACACACTTTAACTTTTCGTCCCCTCCTCGATTCTCAAGTTTTGGATTTTTCATATGTATCAGTCTTGTTGACTACTTTGTGCTTTGTAAAGGTGAAACAATACCATCCTGATGTAAACAAAGAGGGAAGCAACTCTGATATTATGATCCGTCGCATAATCCATGCATATGAGGTTACTAAGACTTGTTCAACACTATATGAGCAGATTTGGTTGTAACTTAAAGTGGCTCAGTACTATTATTCTTTGCAGATGTTAACAAATTATAGCCGGTCAGAGATAATTGAAGGGTATACTCTTTCACAACATAGAAATTGTTTTGGAATGCGACCCAAAATAACCAACTGATGTTGTTTTTCTTTATGTGAATTGCATTTTCAGAGAATGCTTAGACCCTTTTGACCATCCAGAGTGTGAGGCACTTGACGTGTTTGTGAATGAAGTCCTCTGTGTTGGGAAAAGTACCAAGCTTTCTTCCTCGTCTTTGAAATTAGCTCTACTAGTTGCTTCCTGAACGTCTTTTTGAGAGAAGTTTAGAGCAGGTGTGTTAATATGTAGACTTATCTCTTTCTCCAACTGCAGGATGTTCGTACCCATGCTTTAAAACAGCTCCTCAGGTCTTCTCATGTGATTCAACTGGAACAGCTCGGGCAATGTCCCAAGGTCTGGATGGGTTACTTCCTCCGCATTTGCCTTCTACATAGCTATGTCTCTTCTGATAATATATCCGGTGTGTTATGAACAGGATATGGCGAAGATTACCATGTACAATCTGCAGTTAACCAGTGTCCAAGAAATTGCATACATTATGTCACACCATCACAAAAGATTGTTCTAGAAGAGTTACTTGACAGGTATATGCTTCTCTCTACTCTCCTTGAGATATTCTCTGTAATTGTGAATACTCACTTATTGTTCTAAGTCCAGTGTCTTGGACAAACCTTACGATTGTTCTGCGGAAGCAGAGCTTCTCTATGCTCTTATCACCAAAGCTCAGTTTGAGAACAATCGGTACCAGAAGCCAAAGAAGAAACAACCTGAATCTTCAGGAAAACATGTAGACTGGTTCTGAAGTTTGAACCAATAGAGTTGAACATTCTCCAAGATGACTGCTAGTGAGTTCTAAAATATAACCAGAAGAATCTGGGATGTAACAGTGATCAAATGTGAAAATCTCTATCCACAAGGTCACATCGAGAGATATCACCATGAAACGGTAGAGGCCATTGTACTATTCATATTGTTTTTGAGAAAGCAGGGAAAGATGGAAGAAAACTAAGTGTTCCATGAACTTGGAACAAAACTTGTTGCCGCACTTCTACACAAATATTTGTGTGTATGTACTCTGTTCATTATGATGATTCAGAGACTAATATGTAGTATTGGTTACATTTTCATTTATCCAGAATTGTGAACATCCATGGTTTAATATTCAAGTCCTACCACATAATGGGTCACTCCGTCAGTGGACGCAGCTATAATGTATCCAATGGTCTCACTTAAAATGTTAGATTGAATCATCAAAATCATATTAAAAATAAAACTCAAATCATTCAGTCTAATATGGGGTTATTGGTTCTATAATTTTAATAGATTTGGAAATACAAAATCATGTGTTATTCAACCAATCTAGAATGAGATATTGTTGTGTGGGTTAAAGATTCATTTTAGTTAAATTTCCATGAGTAAGAATCAATTAATTAAAATTGAAAATTTGCCAAAAACAAAAAAAAAACAATATTTAAGAAAATAATATCATCATATATTAACACTTTTGAGTTATATCGGTTGTACTTTACATGTTCTAAAGTAAATAATTTGTAGCACATGAAAACAAAAGTTGAAAGCAGTAGAATAATCTCATAAACTTATTTGGTTTGAAAAGACTAATAATGGAAGACAAAAGAGAATTTTGAAGTCTATATTCACAATAAGAAACAACAAGTATACTATGGATGTCTTAAATAAAACTACCTTACACGGGATGTTTTTCCAAATATTAATCCATATTAGAGGCAATATATATTAATTGTATTAACATCTTCTATTTTCTTTTTTGGATAAAAAGTAGTATTGATGTCCAGAGCAAATTTATTAAATATATTATCTATTTGAGTGGATGATTATCTTTGAAAATCTTCACTAGCCGAGTTGGCTTGTGTATGAGTTTGCGTGTTCGAACCTATCATCCTTCAGTTTTCTCACTGTATTTAGTAGCTGACATTAACATTTTTGGAGATTAAAAAGAAAAGTAATATACTAAATTCCCTTCATGTCTGAAGATTATAATCTTGTTTTTGATTAGTTTAAAGGTTAAACACCCAATGTAATTGTTTTCCAAGAAGAATTGGCAAACCAAAAAACAAAAAAAAAAACAAAAAAAAATAGAGCCGTTATTGTAGTAGGGTAGTAATAATAGACCGTTGGATTGGGACCAAAAGAAATATTAAATTAAAAATAATAATAACAAATGACGAAAGATCCGTTACGAAAGTAAACCCCTTTATCCGCTCTGCCTCTCTCTCAGTTCCCGTGCCTCTGTTTTGACTTTGCGTTCAGACATTCACCAAATAGACAGACCCAAACCGAAGAGAGGCTTCGCGTTTATGTTCTTGTCCGTAACCTAAAAAAAAAGACATTCTAGAGATATTGAGATCGAGTAAAGGAGAGAGAAAGAGAGATCTGGGTTTCTTGAAGCTGTTGGTGGTAGTGAGGATCTTATGGGTGGTTTTATAATTGCAAAGGTTTGAGCTTTTTTTTTTATATCTTCGAAACCCAGTTTTCAATTGTGAGGGCGAAAGAGAGAGTTTTTTTTTTGTTTTTGTTTTGGGGTTAATTTAGCGAGAATTGCAAGAAAAGTATATAGAAGAAGAAGATGGTTGCAAGAACCCCACAAAAGCAGAGGAAAGTGACGATGGTGGTGCCATCTCTCAACTCAGATCTTCTCAAGGAAACTATCTGCAAGGTATTTTTTTCCCAATTTAATACTACAAGGTTAGCATAAAGTTTACAACTTTTTAATTATTTTGTTATCCTTGCAAACGCTCCAGTTCTAAGGCTCCTTCCCACTATGTTTTAAGCTTTTAATTAGTAACTGAACCCACTGCAAATTAATACCATTTCGATCATCTGTCCCCAAGTTTAAAAAGGATCTTTCTTTTAATTATTGTATAACTTTATTTCAGTTGATGTGTTCTTGTTAATTAGACTATGAACTATTGGATTTGGGATCTTAACATTAGCTGATTATGGTCAATTTTGTTATGAAATGCGAAGGTTGACAAATGTATGGAAAGACTGCAAGAGCTACAATACACAATTGCTGGAGGTACCAAAGTTGTCTCTGGAGTTAACCTTAGCCCTCGAAGTACCAGAACTTATCTGAAGACTAGCCTTAGATGCAAGCAAGAGACTCTAAGGTAAAATCAAATCAAAAGAAACAAAACCTCAATTATTTGTATTCAGGTTTTCATTACTCTTACCTTGTTACATTGTTGTTGTAGGATCAAGAATGCTACTCATAAGAAATCTCCAGTAGGGAAGTTTCCAGCTTCCTCACCAGGTAATAGCTCTATCTCATTCTCACAACATCTACACACAAGCATTATGCATTTATAATAATGGATCACACACACCACAGGCTGTCAAATGATAATCGATTGTGTTTGGTAATGTTGTACAATTGTTATTAGGTTATGGATTATAAGCTCCTTCTTTCACCAAGTTAGTCAATTGTTTCTGTGTGAATGTGCAATGTATAATTTATTTTGTGTAATATATACAGGAGGAGACTGGAGGAAAATGTCACTCCCAGCAATGCTACTTGGTGAGACTGTGAATGAAATCTTACAAGCCTCACAGGTCACAAGGGACATTGTAGAAGCCATAGCACCAAAGGAGAGTAGAAAGACCAGGAGATTAGCAATGTCAGAAGAAGATGATGGACCTAAAACACCCGAGACACAACGCAAATCCCGGGAACAGAACCCTGAAACTGGTAGTACCAACATCAAAGCGAGAAGGAAGAGAGAGAAGCAGAACAGACGATCAGAATCAGATTATCCTCCTTCTCTACAAAGGGCTCGCTCAAGAATTGTGTTCAGAACCATCTCTCCACAGAAAACAGCAGAGAAGGTTCAAGTCAAGGGAAATGGTGACAATAGCTTTCGTCATTTGACTAACAGGGTTTCACCAAAGCACAAACCTTGGGTTAAAAAGGCGGTTCTTTTTCCAAACCCTCTGTTTATTTCCGGTACCGCTACACAACAGGCCAAGTTCAGTAGAACAATGTCTCCGGTCATAGCCAGAACTGAGATATCAAGCATCAAGAACAATAAGGAGACGCCTCACAAGTTCTTGATCAAATCTCCTCCTCCCACATCAGCATCTAAGTTTCAGGTCAAGATCAAGAGCCCACCTAAGGTCTTGGTTTCTCCTACAAGAAATGGCAGTAACTTGGCTCGGAGGTCACCTACGGCGTCGATTTCTCCTGTTAGAAACTTGGGAAAGAGGTCTCCAAAGCTATCAACAGCAGCTAAGCTCAGAAGATCATTTACTCCTACGAGAAATGGCTGTAACTCGGCCCGTAAATCGTCCATTTCTCCAAAAAGAGTCACGCTTCAAGCATTTCTTTCTCCAGCAAGAAATGGTAACTTTCATAAGAAGTCACCCAAAGCTTCGATTTCTCCTACTAGGGTGAACAAGTCGCAGAAGCTGTCAACGGCTGCAAAGTTCAGGAGGTCGTTTTCGCCATCGAGACTAGCGATGAGGCTGGTGTCTCCAATGAAGAGCAGGAAAAGTGTGGCCAAGTGTGATGATCATGAGATGGTGAGTGGATTGAAACAGCGTCCGGTTTTGGTTCCTAAAAGATTCTCGATGGGGAGAATCTAGTAAGACTTACTTTGTAATTCAATCAGATATTCTTTGATTTCTGATGTGTTTAATTTGTGTGATGTTGATAAGTTATTCTTTCAGATAATTTATCAAGTGTGGGTGTAATTTAGCTATCAATCAGAGGTATTTCACATAACCAACAAATTTAAAACGAAAACCAAAAGCAATTTGGTGTAGTGGAGTCACACTTTTACAACCCATATAACCAAAAATTGATTCAAACCAAAAGAGACCTAGAGATAACTTTTTTTTCCTTTAATATGCAACAATCTCGGTCAGAAAATTTAACTTTAGAAAAAAAAAAAATCCATCAAAATTAAGATATTGGCCAAAAATGATAGTTAACTTGTTATGTGGATCTCCATGTAGTAGTGGACGTTTTGGACTTGTCTACTTTCCATGGAACTTTGTAGTGTTATCTTAAAGCCAATAAGCAATATCACCAATTTCATAAAACTCTAATAAAAGTTGGGCTACCAATTAGGTAATTACTTCTTTTGCTTTTAAGTCCTCACTTCTCAGTTTCTTGCCTTTTCATGACATAAAAGCATTTAAAGATGAAATTTGACTAATACTTTCATCCTTATTACATTATCTTTCACAGATTTTGATCATATGCATTTAACGTATGGGGGAAATAAGGAAATAGACATATCTCTGGATGATGTATTACTATTTAATATTTTTGGTCAAACTATTATATGATCAAAATCTGTGGTTGATGCATCCATATTTCACCTGAAGTTGTTAAGAATTCAGACTTAGCTTGAGCACATATGGTTGATGCCTTGATGGTTTCTATGGACGAAACTGTGGTTAGCCGTCCAAAACAAAACAATCGATCGGCTCGGCCCCCAGAATATCCCCTACATATACACTACTTGAACAAGATACTACACGAGTACACGTTACTTTATCTCAAAGAAAAGAATCTAAAGTGGCAAAACTTTAACAAAAGACGTTCAACTTTACTAATTTCCTTCCATTTACACTACTTCCGCTACCTCGAGCAAAAAAACAGAGAGATGATCTAAGGCTCTCTCGATCTGGTTCCAACACAAAATGGAAACTTCTAAGAACTCCACAAACACATCACTATTCCAATGGTTAGGTCTTTTAGAAGATTCTGATCAGCCTTCTGATTCTACCCCTCCTCGAGTCATAACCCTTCTCGCTTCTATCCTTGAGAAGATGATCCAGAAGAACAAAAAACCACACCACACAAGACACAACAAGTTTAGTTTATTAACTTCTGAATTGAGATTTCTCTTGTATATATAGTTTCTAGAAGTTACGTTCTTATCTTCGAATCTCATGGCGACAGGGATGACGAGATCACTATGTTCCACGGATCAAAAGCACCATCGATGAGCATTTATCGTTACACAGAGAGAATCCATAGGTACGCTCAGTGTAGCCCTGCGTGCTTCGTCACAGCTTTTGCTTACATCCTTAGGTATNCACGGATCAAAAGCACCATCGATGAGCATTTATCGTTACACAGAGAGAATCCATAGGTACGCTCAGTGTAGCCCTGCGTGCTTCGTCACAGCTTTTGCTTACATCATTAGGTATTTACAGAGACCAGAGGCTACAAGTATGCCTCGTCGTCTCACGTTACTCAACGTTCACCGTCTTCTCATTACCAGTCTCTTGGTAGCAGCCAAATTCTTGGAACGCAAGTTAGTATCTTCTTAATCAAAACAAAAATCTCTCATACGGTAGATTATATATTGTAACCAGAGTTTAGTGATATATATGTTGTTTAATTTCTATCTGGAGTTCAGGTGTTATAACAACGCGTATTATGCGAAAATCGGAGGAGTGAGCACTGAAGAGATGAATACTCTGGAGAGGACGTTCTTGTTCGACGTTGATTTCAGACTAAATATTACAACGGAGACTTTCGAGAAACACTGTATCATGTTGCAGAGAGAAACGGTGCCTTGTGACTCAAGAAAACTCAGAACAGTTCTTGGAGAGATAACTTGTGGCTGCCAAGCGATTTAATATATAACAAACCCCAAAAGAGGGAAAAAAAGAAACATTGTTTAGATCGTCTTTTCATCAGTTTGTTGTCAACCTAATGTGTTTTGTCATTGATTCATCACTCATGTGCAATAACCTAAAAACAAGAACTAAAACCTAGTGAAGTTTGGAATCTAAACAATTCTTTTCTCATTGAGCAAGTGATATCTGTCACACTACTTTATAACAATGAATCTTTAAAGGGACAAATGTCAAAAAAAATCTCCAACTTTCAAATTGTGGTAAAAATAAGCATCAATTTCTGAAATGTCATAATTTGAGCCTAACAAGAATCAAACTGCTTACCTTTCAAACTCAAAACAAACTCTCTACCATTGAGCCACAATTACATTTCTTTGTATTTTTACAAACAGAAATATATTTATACTTAAACAATCGGTTATATGTAATATATATAATATATATGTTATCATATCATTAATTTATATATATATATATATATTAACGTTTTAGAATATAATAGATATAAAATAGAAAGAGCAAAAACTAATATAAATTTTTAATTATAAAATAGTAAATAAAATATATAATTCATAGTGTGCATATATTTAAATTAATATCTTATTCATCAGGATAAAGAGTGTAGATTTTAAATATGGCTTTTTGCATATATATACCAAAGAAGACATATTGATCATACATTTCATTTGGTATTTGTAAAATATTTAATTTTTACTCTTTATATTATATATATATATATATATATTATACACTAAAATTTAATATATATATAGAGTAATGATATAATAACATATATTTTATAAATACATTACACACATATAACATTATTTTTGGCTTTGCTATTTTTAATCGATTGTCTACATATATATATATACATCTCTGATTAGTATAACATCATAATGTTATTGTGGCTCAATAGTAGAGAGTTTGTTATGAGTCTTAAAGGTATGCAGTTTGATTCTTGTTGGGTTCAATTTTTTTTTTTGTCTTATTCTTCTAATGATAACGACGTTATTTTGGTTTAACGGAGATTCTGAGGGAATTTAATATTTTCTTCAATAAATTAATTAGTAAAAACGAATTTATTTTTGTTTTTAAATAAAAAATCCAAAATTGTCATTTTAAATTGTGATTAATCATTTTTTGTACATAATGTTAGTTGCAATTTCAGTAATTAAGTGAATAATTTTGAACAATGTACAAAATGTACTTCTACTAATAAAATATATATGGTAATTAACAATGAATTTCAATCTATTGAGGTTGGAAAGCAAACGCTGAAAGCGATATTGCACATGAATTCAAAACAATTCAAGATGACTTATTTCAAAGAGGTCAGATTAGTATATTTTAATGTTTTTTATTTTTAATATTAAGTTTGATTCAATAATCATTTCTCTCGAATCTCCATCTTGTTTAATACTTTCTCTCATTAATAATCATCTCTCTTTGATTTTCGTTTGAACTTCTTAATAACGGAGAATCTATATTGTATTTGTTCCAATCTAGTTTAATGTGCAATTTTGGTTTAATTATTTGGTTTCTAAAATGTTTGAGTCTGTCAAATTCACAAACCAAGGAAAAACTGCTAACCATCCGGTTCAACTTGGCATATCTGATAGTCTCCTAGTCATCGCCGTCATGCTTGTTGGCCGTCTCGAAACCACAACTACACCCACAGACAAGGTGGTACCTTACTGGAGTTGGAGGTTTGTACTAACTTGTGTTTTCGCTTTCTTCCTGATGTGTTTCAAGTTGTCCAGACTTCCTTGGAAAGACCGAAGACGTTGAAGTTGCTCATGCTCGAGACGTTTAATCATTTCCTTCAATAATTATTTCTTAAAGTTTGGTTTGTAATTTGTCTTGTGTCCTTCAATAATCATTTCTTAGAGTTTGGTTTGTAATTTATCTTGTTTCCTTCAATAATCATTTCTCTCAGATCTTGTTTAATACTAAGTTTTCTCTCATTAATAATCATATCTCTTTGATTTTCGTTTGAACTTCTCAATAACAGAGAATCTATATTATATTTGTTCCAATCCGGTTTAATGTATAATTTCGGTTTAATTATTTGGTTTCTAGAATGTTCGAGTCTGTCAAATTCACAAACCAAGGAAAAGCTGCTAACCATCCGGTTCAACCGTTAACCCGAAAAGGAAAAGAAAAACCCGTTAGTAACCTTTTTTGTCTGGTTGTTTGTTTTTATAAACATTAGGGGTAATTTAGTAATCAATCGAAGAGTTGCAAACGTTTTAGCAAACAGAGTCGGAGGAGGCCCCAAGACCAAGACAAACGTTACAACGTCTGCTCTGCTCTGCCATTGATTCTTATAACGGGCTTGAGCTGAAAAGAGAAAGACCCATTGGGCTTTAATTGATTCTAAAGTCGAACACGTATTTTTCCGACAAGTCCAAACAATTTTTTCTAACATCAAAGAGATCAAACAAAACATTTATGTTACCACTTATCATAAATGACAATATCCAAATTGTATACTCGCTCCCGTTTTTTTTTACTCATCGTTCTAGAGCTTTACATACAAATTAAGAAAATAGATTAATACTCTATTATACTCCTTTTTTAATACATTTTCTAATTTTTTTATTGGTCAAAGCAATAAAATAGTATGGACAAAATTGATATTTTTACCAAACATACATTTAAAAACTTTTATTTTAGAATGACAACTAAAAAACAGGGAGAGTATTTTATTAGACTAACAGCAGTAAGTTTGACCTTTTAGTTCTGCCTAAGACGAAGCAATTTAATTTAACGGAGATTCTGACGAATTAATTTACCTGAAAATCCATTCACAACCATACCAATGACGGTTTGAATTAATTCGTCGTCGTTGAGACAATTTCGGCCCTCGACAAGTCCGGTCCAAAATAATTAGTCCGCTAAATGTCTGGCCCAAACCTAATCCAGATATCATGATTAAAATTTGACAAAACCAACTAGCCGAACTAGGTAGACTTTAGCACTAATCAAGACCTCCATGCCTCCGAACTAATCTAATTCATAGTCAGAATTATTTACCTACACACTAAATTGTTACTACCGATTTCGTACAATTTGCTAACCCCTATATGGTTAGTTAGAAGAACTTAAATAGTAATAGCAAACATTAATGCGGACTAAAACTTCCCCGCAAATATTTGTTCTAAAGTGGTTTCGGCGGTATTGCGAGTGTGATTGACATTTGACAGATTCGATACGAGTAGGATACGCGTATGAAAACCGTGCATATAATTATACCTACATAATTAGATATATTGAAAAATAACATTTTTTAACCATTACATTTTTCCTTAACCCAAAACAAAACCACACTTTCCGTTATCTTTGACTGTACATAAATATATCTTGTAATCAACCACCTTAACATTGGGTTCCCAATCACACACAAAACTAGTTGTTATCCTATGGGATACATATGGAGGGTCCGAATGATAATCGCGTATTTAGTAGTGCGGAACAAAAAAAATCAAGTACGTTACGGTTCAACTGCGATACGTGCGGGACAAATGTATATACGGGACAAGTACGGTTACTTTAAAATAAGCGGTACAAAATAATGTTTGATTGGTGAAAAACAATTTGCGGTACAAAATTCATATTATATATATTCTAAAAAGATACTAAAAAATTGTTGGGAAAAAGTATTCAACAAACTTATTATTTTTAATCTACATTTTTGTTAGAGAAACAAATTATCAAAATTCTTTTAACAATATAAGCACAAAAACAGGAAATAAATATACTAAGAAAATTTGTTGTTTTGAATATTTTTGATAAAGAAAATCTTCTTTCTATATTATCTTCCTTTTTGCAAACATTTTCTTTCTATTATTAAGGCTTTGTCATACCATATAAACAATATATGTATACACGTTTATTATTGCCATATAAATACTGGTTATTTTTTTTTAAATGAAAATATGAAAAACAAGCCACATGTTTGAAAACCCTAGTTATGCTTCTTCTTCTCCCTTTTGTTTGCTTATACTATTTATTTATAGCCGTCTATGGTTTTTATTCTTTTTAATACAATACTTTATATGTTTGTTTTTATTTAAACTCAAAATTAATGCATTTCATCTCGTGTAAGTGAACAATCAACATACAAAGATTCACTTCACAAGTGGCTTCGGTCATAATGCTTCCATTCATTTCTCATACGTTTTCAGATCGGAATCTTGCGATTCCTTTGAACTTCAGATTGTATTTTCCTGGAGCGATTCCTTTGAACTTCCATATTGTATTTTTCAAGAATCGCGATTCCATCATGCTTTCAAGCTATTCTGGTCACTTCTGATTCCGTTTCCGAGTCAGGAATCAATGGTCTAACGAAACTTTTGTGTAAGGTTAATAAACATATATTTAATTATTATTATAATAAAAATCTAAAATATATACATTGGCGTTTTTTAAGAAAAACAGTTAGGTAAATGGTGTATCAAACTGAGAAAGCGGTACAAGTCTTTAACCAAAGGTCAAAACCGCATTTGTTTTTTTTTTCTTTTTTGGGAGAAACGCAAATAGTAACACAACTTATAAATGGTGTAAAGAAAGCGCTTTTTTGTGAAAAACGCTTTGAAATCCGCTTTTTGTGGTTTTCATTCACAGCCTGAGTTTGTTGAAATTGCGTTTGAGTTTCCTATAGTCGGTTCCATGTTGCGCAAAGCATTAATGAAAAAGTGTGATACTCATTTCTGCCAACCATTTAAAAATTTAAAATACTTGCATGGTATTTCAACTCTTATTTTATTTTAGCTGCACGTGATAATTTAGCTTCTTTGGTGGCTAATATGAATCTAAATACCAAATAGTAGACGTTAATGCAAAACAAAATTTTCCGAAAACAGTCTTTTTTTTTTACTTTTGACAACCTAATAATTGCTACTCTTTTGTCTCGTTGACTTATGAATGAATCAAGACGCAAAAATGTACTTTCAAGTTTCAGTGGCATTAGTTTTGAGATGGGGGAAAAATGAGCAAAAAAAAACGGGAGGCAACAATGGCAAAGTGGCTTGAAAACGATGTCGCATCGTGATAAACGATAATTAGCTACTGCATGTGTCCATGTGCTCCTTGAATTGATTAAAAGGGATCGTAAAAAAAATGGAATCGTTCGAAAGATCAGAAGCTTCTTATATGTTGTCAGTCAACACATCCATCGTGATTTGATGTACTGAAAAATTTATTATTATTATTATTTATTTTTAATTTCTTTTTTGGGTCCAAATTTGATTGTGTAGTTGTGAATAGTTAGACTCAAACCAATACCATTATACCATCGTGGTTGAGAAACAAAATTAGCATCGTGTGAATAACGTCAGATAAACCCTTTTTTTTTTTTTTTTTTTTGTCAATCACGTCAGATAAACCCAAGTCTAGAATTTGGAAAATCAACTAACGAATGAAACTTTTTGATAAGTATTTTTTTTAGTACTTGAAAAATATAAATGATAAAAAAAGGTTATCTACTTATATTTTATACTCCATTATAAACAGTTGGTTAGATTATGAAGTTGACAAAGAAACGAACAATAGCGACTTGTTCGAGGCCATTATGACATTATCAACATTTAAAGAATTTATATATACCACTCTTTTTCTATCTTTTTTTTCTTTTAACAAGTAAACAACAACAAACAAATTTTAGGGAAAAGATATTATATTAATATTTTGTTGCTTTAAAGGGAAAAAATTCCCAATAATGATGCATCGGTATTAGAGTAGGACGTTGTAAACTCATAATTAGACTGAAACGCGTGAACTTTAAAAAACTATAAATTTCACCAAACACTTACCACAATATAATAATAATATCCAATCTTTTATTATATTCACAAGATTTCTCTTAATAATATTTGCCCTTTTTTTTTTTTGGCACTTCTCTCCGTGATTCTGTTCAAGAAGCTTCTTCCGCTCCCATTTTTTTCCTCAATATTTATTTCTTTTAATTAAAAATTTTCGTCTACTCGATCGAAACCTAAATTTGTGCATATACTTGTCAGTGATTTACGATAAGCTTTTTTTTAAAAAATTAAATAAATTATACTTATTGATTCTCTCGTCGCGTCGCTTTGCTTTGCTTTAAAGCGTTCTCCAAAAAAGAAAAACTCATAATCCGTGATTTGAGCAAATATTATTAATCGTCAGTTTACATTTAGTTCTATTTCTGGGTTAATTGTGTTTTTATTTGTCTCTTCTTCAAATTAGTGTGAGAGATTAGGGAAACCAAAATCATCTGACATTAAATAAAAAGGTTAAGCCATATTTGTCTCATCTTTCTTTCTCTGGCTTCTTTTTTTTTTCTTTTAAGTTTTGGTTCCTTCTAAAATTGTAAGGCTTTTTATGTGCGTTTTGAGTTTTTTTCACCTGCAAACCAAAAAAAAGATGCGATTTTTGATCGATAAGGAGAGATTCGAATTTCTCTGACCATCTCAGTTTCTTCGTCAAGTGTTCTTTTTTATGTATGTTACATATCTCTCTCTCTCTCTTCTGAAATCGATTTGCATGTCAAAGTTTCAGAATTTAACTTATCCCCCCCCCCCTGATGATTTGCAATAAAGTTTCAAACTTTTTGCCTTCTGGTATTTTAGGGTTCTTATCTCTGCAATTGCATGCATGTTCTGATTTACTCTAATTAATTCTATTGGATGCAGGTTTTTTCGACTCGACCCAGATTCTGTTTTCTTCTGGAAATTTTGGATTTTTTTTTGAATCTGAAGGGATTAGTTACAGTTTGGTCTCTCTCATAGGGGATGAATTCTCCGTTGAGTTGCAAGAATCTGAGACTTTTTTCAAACTCTGTTGCTTGCAAATGTCTTGTTCTTGTTGGTATTGCTCTGTTCTACAGAGCTCTGTTACTCTCTTACTCTCCCAGAAACGCTCTCAACGGTAGCTTATTGATTCGAGCTCGTCACATGTCAGATTCCTCCTCCTCCTTAACAGATGGAATCCGAGCTGATAAGTTTCTCGAGGTTCCTCAGATCGTCTGGGGACTAAACAATCAGAAGATAGCTTTCGCTCGAGCTTGCTTGACGGCGAGATTGATGAACAGGACGCTTCTCATGCCTAGTCTAAGTTCTTCCTTGTTCTACAAGGAAGTCGATAAGCTGCGCCCCATTCCTTTTGATAAAGTGTTTCAGTTTGAAAGATTCAACTCTCTCTGCTCAGGGTTTGTGCGGATTTCTCAGTTCTCTGATGTTAGAAACAGAGCACATGTGTTTGATCTAGAGAAAGGTAGTGGAAGAAGATGGACGGTTGAAAGAGACTTGGAACAGCTGAAACACTCCGCACGTAACGAGTCCATCGATGAGTTTGAAGTGATCCGTGTCATAGGGAAGAACCCGTTCTTGTGGCATGATCATTGGCCTGTAGAAGACTATGCTAAGGTCTTTGAGTGTATGGTTGTGGTTGATGAAATCTCAAGGGAAGCAGATAAAGTTGTGATGAAAATCCGAGAAGCAGGTGAGGCAGAAAGAGCCAAACTCGAATCCAAAACCGAGATCCCCGGTCCGATACCTTTTGTTGCGGTTCACATGAGGATAGAGATAGATTGGATGATACATTGTAAGAAGCTAGAGCAACGTAAAAAGGTCTCAGAGATTTGTAGTAGCAAAAGCGAGATTATGGAGAGAGTAGGGAACATTCCCGGTTTAAAGACTCCAACAGTTCTTTACCTTGCAGTAGCAGATACTCTCTTGGAAGCAAAAGAAGAAGACTCATCTGTGTTGACGGGTTGGAGAGACGGATTAATACCGTTTGAGAAGAAGAAGCTTGGGGTTAAAGAGGAGATTTATGGAAAGTATTCATATTTGATTCAATCAGCTATAGACTATGAGGTGTGTTTGAGAGCAGATATTTTTGTTGGTAATAGTTTTTCGACTTTCTCTAGTCTCATTGTTCTTGAGAGGACACAGAAGGCGAGAAGATTAGGGTTTATGAGTTCTTGTAAAGATGGTGAAAACGAGTGGAGATCGTATGCATATAATCTGGCTGGTGAATCAAAGGGAGTTCCAAGGAGGTGGATGACGAATATGACTCATTCGAGCTTGCAAGCTATTAGCTATGGCTCTAATGCTGTTTCTTGTTCCAGTGGGTGAAATTGGCACTTTGGATTTAGTTTTTTTTTTTGGCTTTCTTTTATACAATTCGTTTATTTGTGAGGGTAAATAGATGTGTAAATTTTACTAGAAAAAAGAACAATGCCTAAATCTTCTTTTTTCAATTTGTTTTCAACTGTTCTGAAAAATGATGAGGAGGAAGAGAAAATAATAATAATTTATTGCTTATTGAACAAGGCATCTACAATGGAATCTGCAGGTCTGGATCTTTCTTCAGTTAAGAGTTAACTCTGCTTTCTTGCGGTGTAGAGACGGAATGAAGCTATCCCAGCGATTAAAGCCGCTGTGCCGACTGTTAAAACATTTGGGAATCATGATGAGATACAGAAGCATTTGACCAAACATTTTGGAATCCAAGAACTTAACATACTTGAAACCGCCAGTAGAGATTTGTTGATGATTAGCTTGCGACTCTTTTTCTTCTTTGACTCAATCTCTGGAATATTCAAATGAGGATGTTCTGCTGCGGTTAAGATCTTGCGAAATAAGTTATCGAAGTCTCCTAGTTTAGAGCTGATTGGTATTGGAGCATCAATCCCTATATCTTGTGTAACCTGCAAAGATCAGTGTATGCCATATTGATCAACTTCTATATTTTAATCTGTATGAAAACCAAGAAGACATATATTACTCTAGTTGTTTCTTGAATCGCCATTGGGAATGAATCAAGATCAGTTTTTGCTGCAACCATTAAGCAAGGAAAGACGTAACCGGCATCTTTGGCACTGGTTGCAACCTCAGCAAGCAAATCAATGGCTCTGTTCCAAGAGGACTCATCAGAAGAATCATAGATGAAGATTGCTACATCACAAGCAGCCAATGCTTCAGTTGATAACATGGATCCATCTTCTTGAATTCTAATTTTCTTCAGCACCAGTGTTTTATCTGTCCTTGCAATCACACAAGATTCTTTGACTATATTTACAGCATAACGTTCATCAGTTGATCCATTGTTGTTCTTGCTGTCATCATCGTATGACCTGAGATTCGTATGATCAGACTCCAAAGCTCTATAAGTTTGATTTCTTGAACTGAGTTAAGAAAAATGTACTGACCTTCCGATAAACTGATTGAGCAATGCAGATTTCCCAGCATTCTTGGGGCCAAAGACAAAACACTGAACAACTTTTCTTTCGGATTTCTTCTCATTGCGATCTAGAACTCTCTTCCTAGTTACGCGAACCGCTGAAGATAGATCATATGGGAATCTAATGTACATCAAATATTCCAGAGTCCTAGCTGGATCAATTAGTGTCATCAATGACCACTGCAAAGATAGGAAAGATTTAGGGGAAAATGTAAAATTTTAAAGTGGGTTCCTCTTAAAATCATCCATTAAAAAGACTTTGTTTTGATTACCAGTGAGAGGAAAGCTTCAAAAGATACTCCTCCACCCTTAGTTTCCTCTGAGGCATCCTTATAAGGAGCTTCATTCCAAGGACTGTCATATATGATGAAAAAAATGGATTAACACAGAAGCAAATGAATGAACATTATAATCACACCTCGCATGCTTTTGAAATGTGAAAAATGTTACCTTTCAGGTGCAGTTTCAAAGAGATATCCCATCTCATGAGGTTCCAATTTATTGTCCTAAGAAATTAATTAACATCAGATTTAGAGAATCCACAAGTAAATAATGAAACCTAAGACATATATTAGAAAAAGAAGAACTTACAGAGTCATGATCGAAAAATTCATAGACATCCCATAAGAATTCAATAGCTACATTAGTTAGCTCCACACTCTACACAATGACAAAAAGAGTTGCCTGATCAGACACAGCAACAAATAAATGAGTTATATTAATTTCTGCAGAATTTTCTTTACCTGATCAGCCTGGCGTTTGATTGACGAGTAAGGAATCAAATCATCTGCAAGTCTTAGATTGTTATTATACCCGAATTTCCTAAGTATAGTCCATAGTGTTTGGATTCTTGCTTCTTCGATAAACCGTGTGTTTAGAAACAAGAAACCATACAGTGTGAGTTCTTCTTCTTCGTCAACTCCTTGTGGACACTTGACTTGCATTTCTTTTTTCATTTGTTTAATTTCAGAAGGCACCAATGGTATATCGAAGCATTTCACCTGTTTTTTTTTTGAAATTTAAATGTTTGATAAAAGCACTCAAGAAGAACATTGTGGCAACGTAAGGGAGGGAATAATAAGAAGAAACCTGAAGCTTGTTTAACTCGGCGTCACTGAGAGTCCCATCCTTGTTTTGGTCAGAAAGTATAAAGATACGTTTTAAGGCAGCGATACAGCGCGGCTTCAGTGAGTTGGTTTCTTGATTAAACACAGGTCCTACTGGGTGAATAACCGCTTTTTGTGCATAGTAGAGAACTTTTTTAGCCTACAGAAGAAGCTTAGAAGTGATTAATCACAAAGATCCAACTTTTAGCTATGGGAATGTTCTTGAAATGCCTAAAAGGTTAGGCAAAGGGACCTCATTTAGCCTCTGAGCAGACCACTGGATAGATGTTTCGACCTCTCGATATTGTTGCATCATAGGTGACGTTATTTGTTCAATGCTGATTTGATCACAAGCTTCATTGCTGTCGACAATATAACCTGCCACTATGATAGGAACTCTCACCTGTTCAATAAAAGAGTAACATGACAAATTTTAATAAGAATGATTGAGAAACTTCAGGTGAATGAGCATAAGCTCTACAGTTTTCCACTCACAAAGTGATTAATGAAAGCGAAGAAAGAACACAAATTTAACCTCTAGTTGTCGAAACAGAGGAAGCCAGTGATCACTCAAACGGTCAAGAGTCTCTAGTCTATCGAATGCAAATGTCAAAACAATTGCATCTGCTTGCTTAACTTCCTTAACTACTTTTCCCTTATCTCCCAGTCTGCAGATTTTATAAACGAGACATCAATACTCAATAGTAATACATTTCCGTTTCTTACCAAGGGCGAGTGGTTTTGAGTGGTTTGTTAGATTGGGTTGAGGACTCGCATATGTGTAAGGCCAAGGATCGAGTTTTACCATCTACGAAAATATTGTAGTGGTTCCTTCTTTGACCTTTTCTTTAATTATATACATACCCGGCTTTCTATAAGCCTCAGGGATTAGACCGGATTTCGACTGGGATTAACCCCGGTTAATCAAAAAAAATAGTATACCAAAAGTTCAGTCTCCTCTGTCTTAACCTTATCAAAAATAAGATGCATACCCTTTTTGATGCCAATGGATAGAATTAGGAGAACAGATTTACCTTGAAGAAGTGTCGATAACAGTGGCGGGCATACGGTCAGGAAAAAATTCAGAAGGTAAATTGGTGTAAGGTAACAGAGAAGCAATGTTTGGATGGAAAGTATTTCTTGCTGCAGCCATAATCAAGCTTGATTTTCCAGTGCCCTTTTCACCAACCACAGCTATTCTCATCGGTTTCGGCGAGCCACGAGAATCTCTTACACTATTCCACATTATCTGGTTTTGTAAACACTAAACAACATCAAATACATTCAGATCATGTAAGACATAAAACAGAAAAGGAGCCTAAATAAAATGGCCTATGTCAGTCAAATTACTAAGGCATAATCTTGAGAATATAGAGTCTCAAGAATCAAGTAACAGGTATCGTAAGTTGAAAAGGAGATGACTTATTATACAACCCACAAGATGAAATTACTGAAACAGAGAAAGAGTGATAAAGTGATCATAGAGATTATCAGAATCTTACATAGTCTCAGAAACAGTTTAGTAGATAAACTTTGAAGTGATCAAAAGGGTTTATAAAGCCAAGGGACGTTAACAAAGGTTGTGAAGGATGAGAAAATACAAAAGAAGAAGAAAAAAAAAAAAGCTTCTTGATCTTTTTATTATATATATTGATAAGCACTGAGTAAACCATTTCAAGTAAGTTGGCCATGTGTCTACTAATTAGTGAATATTAACGGTGAAATTAGCGTTTGTGGAAGAGGATCGGACGAACGAGATTGATGATCTTGACGTGGATACAACTGGTTTCTCTTGGTATTCTTCTGTTTTTTACCCTTTTCAGGTTCAAAGCTTTTAATTACATGCATTTATTTTTGAATATCTTTATCTTGAATTTAACAAATTATATCCTTTATTTGCTAATTTATTTAATTAATAATACAAACAAAAAAAAAAAGTTTCAATCTTAAACACATATGGGAATCAAATCTGGAGAACACAATAACACCCGTACATAGTAGATATGTTGTTAGATTTGAATTTGTGAAATAGTATATAATTATATGCCCTATGTAACACAATCAAAATTATAAAAAAAAGGGGTCTAATTAGAATCTTAGTATGAATTACAATTGTGACGTGATACATACTATACTATATGAAAATGGGCGGGATATGTAGTCTAATAGAATAATGCCAAAAATTGGGATGATGCTTCTAGATGAGAAAGAGTTTTCTGAGGGATGGCACCCTTCGTTCCCGGAAAAGCCCATTGGGCCGAAATAGCTCAGTTTTATGGCCCACTTTGCTCCACTAACAATGAGAGTCGACGGGGGACGATCGGCAAAGAGCATTACAAGATGATGCCCGGCGAAAACACGATCACCGACAGCCAGAAAGACTCTGCTTCTGTACCGGTAAGTAAGCTGATCAGATTTCTCGATTAACTTGCAAATGAGGCATAATGATTCTTTTGATCTGATCTAGTTTTTGTTTTGCTTTTGTGGCGGTCGCAGTCTGTTCCAGATCCAGGCCATGATGCCACAGTCGAGTTCGCTGGTAACAATCAATGTTTCATTCTTTTTTTTTTGGTTGGTTAATGGGTGTTAATTGATAGCTAACAAGTAGGAAAGAGATGTTTTTTGATTCAGAACGAGTCTGTTGATTAAGCTAAGACGACAGATATATATAAAAAAAATCTAGTCTTTGGTTTGAAATTTGGGTCCAGATTAGTTTCCGTATTAAGAATGTTTGGTAATTTGGAAAGAAGGATCAAGAAGAGTACCATAGTTTTTATTTATCCACCACCACATGTTTGTGTTGGGAATTTTTAGGGGATAATGACTTTATTAGACACAAGCTCTTTTGAGTTTTGTTGTCTTCTTCACCGGTGATTGATTGTGATTGATTGCTCTGTGATTGACTGGACTATGTAGCTTTGTGAAACCAAAAGATGGAACCATGTACGTGGCTTCTGCATCTGCTGGTCACCAAGAAGTTTTGATACAGACAAATACTTACTTTTCCTAATGTAATCGCAATGAACAGAAGCACATAGTTTTCGGCACTATGGCATTGGCCTAAAGTAAGTTTATACCTCCAAATACAGATATATATATATATATATATTATATATTCACATATCTAGCTTATCAATTCATGAAGTTTGTTGGCTAACACATAATCATAGTTATCATTCACTGATCATTGTTTATGTTTACGTTTATGTATATAAAATCTTCACATAATTTCTCTCCTTTTTTGACAATTTGATCAGCTGCAAATGATAGGGACCACAAGTTGTTAGCCCAAGCTGTTGAAGAAGCATATATTGGAGTCGAGTGTGGCCATGGCCGCCCGTTTGGAGCGGTTATTGTTCATAAGGATGAAATCATTGTGAGCTGCCACAATATGGTTTTGATAAACAAAGACCCTACTGCACATGCTGAAATGATAGCCATTAGAGAGGTAGTGATATTCAAGATACAAAACAGGATTGGTTTCATCTTTTAAGTCACATTGTTGTGGAATGTTGCACATTTTGCAAAATCCTGTTTCAAGTTATATGATATTTTGGGCAAACACGCAGGCATGCAAGAAACTGAACCAAATTAAGCTATCGGAATGCGAGATTTACGCATCCTGCGAGCCTTGTCCAATGTGTTTTGGAGCCATCCATCTCTCAAGACTGAAGGTAATAAGAAGAACTATAACAAAGTGAAATTTGAAAACTTGTTTCTATTTTTTTTGTTTCCTCTTTCTGAAACTTCGTCTTGATCGGTTGTGAACAGAAGTTGGTGTATGGGGCAAAAGCAGAAGCAGCTGTAGCCATCGGGTTCAATAGCATCATAGCCGATGGTGTGAGAGGCATTGGGAGCTACCATAAGTCTAACCTAGAGATTATAAAACTCGATGCTAGTATCGCCGAGCAAGTGTTCCAGAATACAAAGGGGACGTTCAGTTTATAGTAAGCTCTTTTTTCTTCTTCTTGTCATCTCTAGAAGGAGAAGAAGAAAAGCAGAAATGTATTTGCAAAATCCTTATTTTATTTTTATTTTTTTTCCTCAAAATTAACTGAAAATTTCAATCACGGTATCTGTTTGTGTGTGTTTGTTTTGGTCCATTTAAAAATGTATGTATCAAACTATCAATGTGCATTACTACATTCTTCTTGATTCAGATCCAATGAGTTGGAACATAATCACGTTACTAAGAAAAGGTGATGTCTCTAGTAGTCTCTACCATAATGTACACATTTGTAAGTGGGGAAGCATCACATCCAAATATAACGGACGACGTTAACGCCGTTAACACTCTCACGTCTGTTTAAACTCCCGAGGCGAGGCATAATCATATATGATCGCTTACGCTACCTACCCAATTCTGAAACTCTCTCTCTATCTTGTTCGTCGCTGTACCAGATCGGAGAGATGGGTGTCGATTTGGAATCTGTGTCGGAAGCAACCTCCGGAGCCATTGGGTCGCTTCTGAGCACAACGATCTTGTATCCACTTGATACATGCAAATCAAAGTTTCAAGCCGAGGTTCGAGCTCGAGGTCAGCAAAAATACAGGTTTTGATTTCTTTCCCTCGAATTTGTTTGCTTCACTCCTCTTGATTTGGATGCATCGGTTTGTATATGTGGTAATGGGTTTTTTTGTTTTTTGGGTGGGTGATGATATTTTGCAGATATCTTTCAGATGTTATGTGGGAGGCAATATCTAAAGGACAAGTCTTTTCGCTGTATCAAGGCCTTGGTACCAAGAATTTTCAGTCTTTCATTTCTCAGTTCATCTACTTTTATAGCTATAGCTATTTCAAGAGGGTTCATAGTGAAAGGACTGGTTCTAAATCAATTGGAACCAAGGCGAACTTGCTCATTGCTGCTGCTGCTGGGGCTTGTACTTCTCTCTTAATTCAGGTATGCTTTAATTTGAATGAATCCTGAGATATAGGCTTACGTTGTTATATATTTTTATATAGTTCCTCTTTTATTTTTGGTAAAAGATGAGAAATTTGTAATCTTTGGTGTTGAAATGAGAAATCAAGGTCTTGTTTCCTACACTATTATTATGTGATGTTATGTGTTCGTTGCAGTATCAGTGAATGATGCCTTTGAGTCTTATCTTCTTTGTGTAGCCTCTAGACACAGCTTCATCAAGGATGCAGACGAGTGAGTTTGGGGAATCAAAAGGGTTGTGGAAGACCTTAACAGAGGGTACATGGGGAGATGCATTTGATGGCCTAGGGATCTCTCTTTTATTGACTTCTAATCCTGCAATTCAGGTAGTTTTCTCATTTTAAAGCCATGAGCTACCAACTCGTATGGCTCACTTACTGCAGTTTGTTACCTAGACACATGACTGACTGAAACAGCTGACTACTATTTGCAGTATACAGTGTTCGATCAGCTCAAACAGCACCTTCTTAAGCAGAAGAACGCAAAAGCCGAGAATGGTTCTACTTCTTCTCCGGTAGTGCTCTCTGCCTTTATGGCATTTGTGTTAGGTGCGGTCTCCAAAAGTGTTGCCACCGTGCTCACATATCCAGCAATCAGGTATTACCTTTTGGACAAAGATTACTCGTATTCTTGATTAACCTAGTGAATTATTGTCTTGATATAGATTAAACTATCTGTGCTTGATAAGCTTCTCAAGTCACAATAATTTTTCAGACTCTGGCTTATTCAGACATTATACTGGCCTGAACTTTTGCAGGTGCAAGGTGATGATTCAAGCTGCGGATAACTCTCAGGAAAACGAAACTAAGAAGCCCATAAGAAGAACAAGGAAAACAATTTCAGGGGTTGTCTATGATATATGGAGAAAAGAAGGGATGTTAGGGTTTTTTAAGGGCTTGCAGGCTCAGATCCTGAAGACTGTCTTGAGCTCAGCATTGCTATTGATGATCAAGGAGAAAATCACTGCAACGACATGGATTCTCATTCTAGCTATCCGTAGAAGTCTGTTTCTCACTAAAGGTAAATTGAAAAGTCCTTGAGACTCTGCAAAATCTGTTTGCCACCAACCACCAAAGCTTCTAGGCAAAGGAAGGACAAGCTTGCAAGTATGTATGATTGGCACTGGGAAAGATCTCGATTTATCACCTATCAGTACATGAAAATATTCTAATACAAACATTCTTTTTTTTTTTCTGGGATGAATAAATGAAGCAAAGAATTGGAATAGTGAAGACTTGTAGTCTTTTGCTTCTTTGTATTTAGATGATTGAATGATCCACATGAGATATGAAGATATTGGTTGTAGCCGGATTGTGTACTGAGAGCTTTGATTAGTTTAATGATCATTGTGAGATATCCCCCAAGTCTTTGGACTCTCCTCAAGCTCGTTAGCTAGCGTTGACGGTTGAACTAAATAATATCATCATATATATTTATTTTTCTTAAGAAAGGAAAATATATACTAATAAACATCTAGTTGGACGATGCTTCTAAATGAGAAAGAAGGTTTCACCTCTGGTTCCCGTCGTCAAATCCATTAGACCGGACTAGCATAGTTTTTGTCATTCAAAGCCAATTTCGTATAGAAAGCTAAGAGACGAACGGAGAAGATCGGAGCAAAGATGATGTCCGGCGGGAACTACACGACTATCGACAGCCAGAAAGTCTCTGGATCTGTACCTGTAAGTTCTCTTATCCATTAACGTTTTCTCGATCTTCGATGAGTATCTACGTGTGTGTTTGTCCGTACACTGATTCTTCGGATCTGGTCTTGTTTCCGTCTGTTTTGTTTGGGTCAATCGTAGTCTGTTCCAGATCCAGGCCATACCACCGTCAAATTCGCAGGTAACATTCTCGTATTTTCTGAATTTTTCAGTTTCTTAGGTGAAATTTGATTATAGAACGATTTGATTTTTGGAATTAGAGGTTCCTTTATTTTCTCTCTCGGACGTAAGAGTATGTTGATGTTAGAGCTAAGGTTACTGTAAATTTGTTAGGTAGTACTACTACTATGGATTTTGAATGAATCTCTAGGTTTGAACAGATTAAGGGTTTAGCTAATAGAAGAAGATACGAGAATCTTGTTTATGGAAAAAGAGGAAGACTTTTAGATGCAAATGTAGCTTCATCTTTTAAAAGTTTTGGTTTGACAATGGTTATGTTCATGTTAAAGTTGTGATTGAGAGATGCATTGTTTTTGCAGAATCAAATCTACAAACTTTTCCTCCATCTGCTACTCAGGGCAAGATCTCTGGTGGTAGTAATCCCCCTCGAGATGCTGATGGTAAGAGATTCGAATCTGGAGTTATTTATTCTGTATATGTTTATACTTTTCGAATTGGAGTTGGTTGAGGAATTTAGGATGTGGAAACGTGTTCATCGACTGCTTTATGTTGATTGCTTCGTAGCCAGCCAGTCTCTTTGTAATTTGGTATATCTTATGGATTATAGTATAAAATTTGAACCTTTGCAGATTCATTTTCTGGGCATGGCAATGGTAGTACAGATGAACCCCAGTCTGGTGGCTGGCTCCATAAATTCACAGTTGGTGCTTACAAGCCGTTCTTTGATGTCGACACTTCGGATGTCGTAGAGAGGCTCAAAGAATCTCTCTTCCCATTCCGTGGAACATTTACAGAGAAGACAGCTGATAAGCCTGACTTGTAAGACTTGTGTCTTTTCTTATCTTTTTTCAACTTAGTCTTATAGAGGGGATGTTGTATTTGGTCTTCAAAGTGCTTGATATCGTTTGTATTCGCAGGTATGGTCCATTCTGGATATGCACCACTTTGATATTCGTTGCAGCGTCTATCGGGACATTTGTCACATACATTGCACACAAATGGAAGAAACAAGAATGGAACTACGATATTAATCTGGTGACTTGGTCTGCAGGAGTGTTCTACGGATATGTCACGATTGTTCCTCTAGCACTATATGTCGTTCTCAAATACTTCTCTGCACCATCAGGCCTAATCCAACTCTTCTGTCTTTATGGATATTCCCTATTCGTCTTTATCCCAGCATTGGTACCAAATCCCTCCTTGTAAAAACTGTGATCCATATTGAAACATTTTGAATGTGACAAGTCTTTGACATATATACACCTGTTTCCAACTCTGCAGTGCCTGTCGGTTGTGCCGGTGGAGATTTTCAGATGGGTGATCGCAGGGGTAGCCGGGTTCATGTCTGCAACATTTGTGGCATTGAACCTCAAAGCGCATATCAATTCCGCTGGAGAGAGATCGATCCTGATAATCGCCAGCATCTTTCTTTTGCAGCTTGCGCTTGCAGTTGTGCTGAAGCTCTATATCTTCAATGTCAAAGTATGATTCATAAAAGGAAAAGGAAAAAAAGGGTAAACCATGGTCTTTGTAGAAGTAAAAGGTAATGTTTTCTGATATCAATCTGTAGATGCTATAATATAACGTTTCACCTCAAGATTTGTCCAATTTTGTACCGTTTTGGAAACTGGTCCATTTTATTTACGCTCCATTGATTTTACATGTAGAAGAGAGAGTGTATTAATAAAATCGATTTGTAGTTACTGTTATGCCTCTAAACTTTATCATAATAAATTGAAAAGAAAAAATGTGAAAACCTCTCTACACACCTACCTTGTTGACACATGGAAAAGAGAAAGAAAAAAATAGAAAGGACCTAGAATCTTGAAGTTGATAGGGTCACTTGCAAGATTTGTACGGATACGGCTGTCTTTCACTAAATGATATCTTCGTCTCTGACAAATTCCTGTAAATATTCTTCCACATTACGTCAATAACGTATTTTCGAAACATCTTTTTTTTTTTTTTTAATTAATAAACTTTGTAAAATCTTTGTTGTATACTTGTATTTCAGTGTTTGGCTGTAATAGTAATGTCGAATTTTCTCAACAGATAATTCTAAACTAAAAATATTTTTTTAAAAAAAAAGAAGAAAAATGTGGAACTACTAGTACTAGTAGGCCTTTTTATTCCAATTTTTCCTTTTTAACACATTATATCTATCATGTGTGTCTCAATCATCGAGACTACCACTTTTTAATTTTCATTTTTTTTTCCTTCTCTCTTTTAATTTAATTTATATAAAAAATTAATCAATCTGTTCTTTTCTGAACATGGCCGTTGAATTTCGTAGCCAGATTCACACAAATCTTCTTGCTTCAATTATTTCATCTGCTCTTGGCGTGAGATTTGAGGTATGTGTTGTATTGTGTTAGGTTAGGTGCTGCTCTGTTACGTAATTGTTCATCTTTTACATCTCAAGCAATCGAAATCACCAAAATCACCAAACTCTTTTTTTTTT
>NC_025685.1:1757991-1774176 GCF_000633955.1 Camelina sativa | reverse complement strand
TGCCCCATTTTAAAAGCTTTGGCCTTTCTTTCTTTTTTTTTGTTTTGTTAATGTTAGGTCGCAACTAAATTGGGGTTAAAGTCTTCTTCTGTTGAGATCGTTGCAGATGAGTTTTGTTTGAATGTTTGGTGGTTTTGGGTATGGACCGTAGGAGCTGGCTTTGGCGGCGGAAGTCATCTGAGAAAAGTCCCGGCGAAACTGAGAGTACTGGCTCTGTCTCTTCTCATTCTGAAAGATTCTCAGACGATCAGGTAATAATAATGCTTTGTGCTCTCTCAAGCACAAAAAGCTCTTTACTTTATATAGCAATGCCTTTTGTTTGATCTTTTGCTTTCATCTATCAATAGAGTTATTTATAGTAAGAACTTGTGATTGGGAGAGACTCTTATGGAGAACTTGATTGATTGAGTTTGGTGTGTAATGTGTGTGAATCTTCTTCAGAGATCTCAATCACCGGAATTAATCTCTAAACCGGTTACAAGAGAAGAAGAGGCAACGGCGGACGTCAAGATTTTGACGGAGAGGCTCTCTGCAGCTCTATTAAATGTCAGTTTAAAGGAAGATCTTGCAAAACAACATGCTAAAGTTGCAGAGGAAGCTGTCTCAGGTTTGTTTTTTTTGTTCTTGTCTCTCTCTCTTCGTTTTAGCAGATATTGAAGGATTTTTTTTTTTTTTTTTGACATGGCATTTTGCTTGGGTTTAGGCTGGGAAAAGGCAGAGAACGAAGCTGCGGCTCTGAAGCAACAGCTTGATGCTTCTACAAGCAAGGTTTCGGCTCTTGAGGATCGAAATACTCATCTTGATAGTGCGCTAAAGGAATGTGTGAGACAACTCTGGCAAGGAAGAGAGGAGCAAAACCAGAAGATCGAAGAAGCTGTAAACAAGAAATGCCAAGAGTGGGAAACTATAAAATCCGAACTTGAATCCCAAATAGAGGAGCTCCAAGCCAGACTTCTAACGGGAAAAGAAGAGGTTACTTCTTCTACTGCTTCGGTCAATGAAGACCTTTACTCGAAACTTGAGGCTTTAGAGAAAGAGAACTCGGCTTTGAAGCTTCAACTACGTTCAAAAGCTGAGGAGCTCAAGATCAGAACTATAGAGAGGGACTTGAGCACTCAGGCAGCTGAATCTGCCAGTAAACAACAGCTGGAAGGAATAAAAAAGCTGACTAAACTTGAAGTAGAATGCAGGAAACTGAGAGTCATGGTTCGGAGATCAGACAATTCCAGTGAGCTCAAATCTTCTGTAGATAACCAATCAGACTACTCCGGGAGGGTTTCTTTTAGTGATAATGAAATGCAGAGTCCCTCTGCGAAGACAACCGGGAAAACTTCGATGTCTCCTTCGGTAGACATTGGTTTAATGGATGATTTTCTCGAGATGGAGAAGCTTGCTGCGCTGCCGCATTCTGAACCGGGAAGGAAACATTCAGAGAGTAGTAACAAGGAGTTAGAGAAATCTAATGCTCAATCAAGCCAACTAAAACATGAACTCAAAGCATCGCTTCACAGAATTTCTGAACTGGAAGAAAAAGTAGAGATGCTAGAGGTAGAGAAATTGCAACTGGAGATGGCTTTGAATGGATCGAAAGAGCAAAGCGAGGCATTGCAGAGCCGACTAAAGGAGACAGATGGGAAGTTATCCGAGTTAAAGAAACTAGAAGCAGAGAACCAAGAACTAGAGTTGTTGTTGGGTGAATCAGGAAAGCAAAATCAGGATCTTCAAAGAGAGTTAAACAAAGCTCAAGTGAATCTGTCAGAACTAGAGACTACAAGAGCAGAGAAGCTGGAACTGACCATATGTTTGAATGGAACGAAAAAGCAGCTTGAGACATCGCAAAATCGGCTAAAGGAAACAGAGAGAAAGTTAACGGAGCTTCAAACTCTACTGCGTCTAACGAAGGATGCAAAAGAAGCGGCTGAGGATGGTGTAAAGGCTGCAAATGCGAAAACTGAAGCGGTTGAATCAAGACTTAGAGATGTCGAAGCAGAAGCGGAATCTTTGATCTTGAAAATCAAATCTCTGGAAGATGTCACAGAAAAGGAACGTGCTTTATCATCAAAACACATTTCCAAATGCAAAGAACTGCAAGATGAGATCTCAAAACTAAAAAGAGAACTTGAGCTTCATCAAGAAACAGAGCCTGAGACTAACCATATGAAAGGTTTTGAGCTGAAGCAGGTGATTTTCTACTCTCATATGAATGCAACATTACATAATAATAATAATGATCAATGGGCATATACTTGAAAACAGTATTAGATACTTAGAAAACTCCATAGAATCATAATCAAACAGAATGCATCTTAGGGACTTGCAATATCATTTCTTTTTGTTTTAAAACACCTTGATGACAATGTGGCAATGACAGGAGAAGGAATTAGCAGTAGCTGCCTCAAAATTTGCAGAGTGCCAGAGAACTATTGCTTCGCTGGGCCAGCGATTACAGTCACTCGCTACATTTGAAGATTTCTTGATTGAATCTTGAGGAAGAAGAGAAGAGAAGAGCTTCATATTTCCCCATGAATGCTGAGAAGAATCAATAGACTCTGAAATCTTGATGATGATGAGCAGTTGATTCTCTGCGAAGGAAACTTGGAATCCCATTCTCAAGAACATAAGTGTAGAGAGGACACAAAAGGATGCTATGTATACGTCAGAAAGTGAAGGCTAAACCAAAACAGGATTGAGCTATATTTGTCAATAGAAACAATATGGAAAGAAAAGATTATAGTTTTTTCTTTCAAATTTGATTGAGTGTTGTCCATTCAAATTTTTATCTGTCAAGGTCAAATCAAATACAAAAGAAAGAACTAAATAAAATACATAATAAATATTATAAAAAAAAATGAAATATAGTGAGACGTGAAAGGGTTTATATATTTCTGCTTGTAATTTAATAAATATAAAGGGATCAAGGTCCCATCATCATCTCCATTAGCCCTTTTAGCTCTTCGTGTAGATCATAATAACTTTGTAACGGTTACTTTTTCTTACCGTTGTGATCTATTTCCTTTTTTTTTCCGCAGCCCAAATAAGTAGAAAAAAGGAAACAAACCGACCTTCGCGTTTTTCTTTTATAAATACTGTCTCTTGCCTTCAGTCCTTGAGATTTCAAAGATTCTTCATTCTCTTCTTCTTCTTCTTCTTAGGAAAACACACAAAAAAACATCATCAATCTTTCTTTCTATCTTCTTCTAAATACAGAGTTTTTCTTCTTGAACAAGTTATGGAATGTTTGATCGCCGATCTAATGGAGCCGATTGATCTCAGAACCTTTTCGTAAGATTGATCAGAGTCGGAGGAAATCATCGTCTAACGTTCGTAGCTTGATCGGAGGAAATTATCGTGTTACGTACGTTCGTAGATTGATCGGAGGAAATCATCGTGTTACGTTCGTAGACTGATCATCATCCTATTCCTCTGTTTTGGTTTCGTGACTGCATCTGCTCATGTACACACAACAGAAACGGCGTCACCAATGTTTCAAAGAGGGAAACTGAATGCTACGACGATCGGGTTTCAATAGTTCGGATAACCTAGAGGAGTACGCATGACGATGAATGAAGATGGAGTTTCGTCACCAAAGAGCTAGGTTTGTTGTTGCTTTCTCAATTTCCTTTTCTCAAAGCTTTTTTCTTTCAAATATTTTTTTATTTATTTTAACTTAAAAGGTTTTTTATAGAAAATATTTTTGTTTTTTAAAATCTAAGTGTTGAATTTTTAATATGTGGAAACAAACCGAGTTAGACATCCCGTCCCATCCTACGGGTCCTTAAGAGGTTTTTATTAGCTCAATCGGTTTCCATGTAAGGTTAATTCAATAATTAGACTAATTTTTATGGTTTTCAAAATAATTTTATTATTTAAACTACTTTTTAGGTTTTTATTATGTAAACTGATTTTGGAGGTTTATTTTTTTGGCAAATGTTTTTGATTTTTTAACTAAAGTTTTAATATTTTTGTTAAATTAATTTAAGCGATAAAATTCAACATGTTAAAAATAAATCCGGTTAAGCATCCCCCTAATCTATAGATTCAAGTGTTATTAGCTCAACAACCAATTTTTATGTAATATTAATTTAACGCTTAAACTAGTTTTATAGTTTTCAAAATGATTTTAAACAATCATAGTCTCTCATCTCATCTATGTTGATTTTTTCCTAACCATTCTTGAGGACAAAACCGAAGATTACCGAGAGGTTATTGGTTCAGAGCGATCAAATAAATTACTTTTAAAAATCGTTATTATAGATTATATTTATTTTTTGAATATCATGTTAAATTAATTCAAGAAAAATAACGTTCTCTTTACCTCCGGTCTAATTTGTTCTGAAAATTTGAGAGCAAAAAACTGAGCAAAACATTCAAATTGTTATTATAGATAGTAGAAAGACGAACCCGTGTACGGTACAAGTTGTACCACACACACAAAGGAAAACCCTATAAATCAAGATAAAATCTTAATCTTAGTGATTAATGATGTATATAGTGAATTGTTGTAATCCAACTTTCTCCTTTGGTTTTTCAACTTCCATTTTATCCCTTTTAGCTTCTATTGTTCTTTTAGTTAGTATTAGATTAGTTTAAAACTATAGATTAGACCAGTCTAAAGTTAGATAATTTCATGGGACAATGTAAACTCCTATAAAGGATATCTATTTTCATTCAAAATTATAGCCCCTTAAGACCAAATTTGCATACCTTAAACAAAGATAGCTATAGATATCTCATGTAGACCATGAAGCATGTAAGTTTTTGTATATATCTCAATCACTCAATGGGACTAATGTTTATCCCAAATAAGCTGATTTTAACCACGTGGACTCCTCCTTAGCTGCGCCGTTGCAATGACTTGTCCACGTCATCGAAAGTGAGATGCAACGTGGTACATCATTCAAAGAAGCTCTCAGTTTAGACGCCTTCTTTAGCTTATTTGTTTCTCTTGATCATTCATAATTTTCATACATATATAGAGGGTAATTTTCTCGGAAAAAACTTATCGGAAAATTTTGAGTGTGAAAAATGGCGAGTGGGTTTCCGCCGCAGAAGCAAGAGACACAACCAGGGATACAACATGTCATGGAGCCAACTCCCGAGTTCTCTAGCTCTAACTACAAACCTTCCAACAAACTTCATGTAGTTTCTTCTTTTTCCCGTTTAGGATCACTTTTATAAATTTTCCATCTAAAAATCATACACTTCGACATAATTGAGGCTACGCCTACGATCGGATAAAATAACATTTTAAATGCAAAATTAGCGTTTTTATTCATACCTACGTGTATCACAAGGTATCTTTGAAACCATCCGCAGGGAAAAGTAGCACTCGTGACCGGAGGAGACTCGGGGATAGGTAAAGCAGTGTGTCACTGTTATGCGCTTGAAGGAGCGAGCGTGGCTTTCACGTACGTGAAAGGTCGAGAAGACAAAGACGCAGACGAAACGCTGCGTTTGCTTCACGAGGTTAAGACGAGGGAAGCTAACGAGCCGATCATGATCGCTACTGATTTAGGGTTTGAGGAGAATTGCAAGAGGGTCGTTGAGGAAGTTGTGAACGCCTTTGGACGCATCGACGTGCTTGTGAATTGTGCAGCTGAGCAGCATGAGGTTTCGATTGAAGATATCGATGAGGCCAGGCTTGAGAGAGTGTTTCGTACCAACATCTTCTCACAGTTTTTCTTGGTCAAGTGAGTACTCATTACTCAATCTGGTTTGGTTATTAGGTACCGGCTAATTGATTTGTTAAGAGTTCAAATCTTTTTATTATGTACCGTAATGGTGGTAATCAATCATAGGTACGCGCTGAAGCACATGAAGGAAGGGAGCAGTATCATCAATACGACGTCGGTTGTTGCATACGGAGGAAACTCAAGCTTACTAGAGTACACATCTACTAAAGGAGCCATTGTTTCCTTCACACGTGGCTTAGCTCTTCAGCTTGCACCAAAAGGTATTCGTGTGAACGGAGTAGCTCCTGGTCCGGTCTGGACTCCACTGATAACCGCATCCTTCTCTGACGAAGCGATCAAGCAGTTTGGATCAGAGACACCAATGAAAAGAGCGGCTCAGCCTGTGGAAGTGGCTCCTTCCTACGTCTTCTTGGCTTGTAACCATTGCTCTTCTTACTATACTGGCCAGGTCCTCCATCCAAACGGTAAGTTCTAATTTGAGGTGGTTGATTTCAGTTTTGGTTCTGATTTTTGATTGAAGGATTTAAGGAAGATTAGATTTTAATCCGGTTTTGGTGCGGTTCTTTATGAAGAAATGAAACTGAGTTAGTTTTTCCTATGGTTTTTGATCGGTTAGACGGGATTGGGTAATTCCTAAGTCCATCACAGTCACATATTGATCTCTGTTGTGGTATATTGTAACGCAGACGTATTTTTGGTGCAGGTGGTCTTATCGTGAATGCTTGAGCTAAGAGATCCAGTATATTACAGTTGTGTGATGTGTAATAAGGTGAATGTTGCTTTGTGTGTTTGATGAATAATGTAAAGTAAAAACAGAGAAATGAATAAAACAAAGTAAAAACAAATCAAAAGTGGTATACCATTAACAAGAAGTTATGAGTTTCTATAACGACTGGACACAAGTTTTTCTCAAGTTTTGTACAGAAGTGTATGGTTTGTCTTAGTCTGAGTCTTCTTCAGAGATAAACAAGTAAGGTGTCACTCGTGTTCTTACGTTATGTTCTTCTACTTCTTCTCTTTCTTCACTAGCCACACCAATCTCTCTTCGATTGTTCCAGCCTAACCGCTTCTTATAGATAGCATCATAAGCCTCCAAGTTCAGTCCCGCTGCTAGGAAGAGTTCTAGCTCATCCACAAACCGGTCTGTTCTCGCCATTACAAATGGACGTGCTGCTTCTGAGACGACTGCTTTGAATTGTTCTTGGTTTGTTGTCTCCACGCTTCTTGCTTCTTGTTTGCGTCTCTGTTCGAATCTAAATGAGAGAAAGTCAGTCATGCTCATTCATGCCACCCAGAGATACAGACTACTTTGATTAGTTAAACTCTAGCCAATTAAAGATATATCCATGAGCTTTTAAAGTTGTAACGTTTTCCTCAAGAGCTTTTACCTTTTGCAGAAGGACTCCATCACACCGACCAAATGGTGCAGAACGATATCAACATCTTCATCCTATAGACAAGGGACAAAACCGGGTTAAAAGCAAAGAACAAGTCATCTTTGCGAACAACTCAACAAAAACATAACAGCACAAAGGCAGAAATATAGAAGAAAGGGGCATAGATTCAAACCTGCATTAGGGCTTGGAGCTCTCTCCTCAACCAGGCTTCAAGCCACCGATTTGGATAAAGAAATTTTTGCAGCTTCCAAAACCGTGCAACATCAAATACATCAGCCACGAAACCTGGTTAAGCCAGACAGAGATTAGAGATTTCATAAAAATCTCATTCTTGATTGATAGACACATTTGATTCTACTGACAAACTAAATTAAGTAACAGATTCCCAACTCTTGTATCAATCATCTTTAATTTCTCGGTAATATAACATGGATGAAAGGTTTTCTATTCATAAGTTCCATCATAAGACGGAACGACACAACAGGAGAATATGTACAAGCAGAGAAGGGAAAAACCTGATTCGGTGTAGTAACATCTCAACCTGTATCTCTGTTCTTTTGTCAGTACAAATCTGCAAAACAAAGATGAAATCAGAGTTAGATACTCTCTCTAAACAAAATATAGCCAACTATAATAGAAAACCAAACTGCTAACATACCCATCTGAAATATTCCGGTTGATATAATGCCNTGAGAGAAAGTCAGTCATGCTCATTCATGCCACCCAGAGATACAGACTACTTTGATTAGTTAAACTCTAGCCAATTAAAGATATATCCATGAGCTTTTAAAGTTGTAACGTTTTCCTCAAGAGCTTTTACCTTTTGCAGAAGGACTCCATCACACCGACCAAATGGTGCAGAACGATATCAACATCTTCATCCTATAGACAAGGGACAAAACCGGGTTAAAAGCAAAGAACAAGTCATCTTTGCGAACAACTCAACAAAAACATAACAGCACAAAGGCAGAAATATAGAAGAAAGGGGCATAGATTCAAACCTGCATTAGGGCTTGGAGCTCTCTCCTCAACCAGGCTTCAAGCCACCGATTTGGATAAAGAAATTTTTGCAGCTTCCAAAACCGTGCAACATCAAATACATCAGCCACGAAACCTGGTTAAGCCAGACAGAGATTAGAGATTTCATAAAAATCTCATTCTTGATTGATAGACACATTTGATTCTACTGACAAACTAAATTAAGTAACAGATTCCCAACTCTTGTATCAATCATCTTTAATTTCTCGGTAATATAACATGGATGAAAGGTTTTCTATTCATAAGTTCCATCATAAGACGGAACGACACAACAGGAGAATATGTACAAGCAGAGAAGGGAAAAACCTGATTCGGTGTAGTAACATCTCAACCTGTATCTCTGTTCTTTTGTCAGTACAAATCTGCAAAACAAAGATGAAATCAGAGTTAGATACTCTCTCTAAACAAAATATAGCCAACTATAATAGAAAACCAAACTGCTAACATACCCATCTGAAATATTCCGGTTGATATAATGCCGCTCAAAAGAACACCAATCGTAGTTGTGGATGATCGAGGAATTATCTCTCCGCATAGTGTTATTATAGTCATTCCTGTTAACAACTTCCTCAAGGTGTCGTTGTGAGCAGAAGAGAGCGTTTCTAAGAAGCAAACCTTACAGAGAGGACATTTCACTGATGATAATTGCTTAGAGGCCTTGCTGGAAACAACTTTGATCCACTGTTTGATGCAACTGAAACAAAACTTGTCTGCAACACAACAGAAAAGCAAAACAAAAAATATATATGTTCTAATCAGTTAAAGTTCAACTTTTTACGAATGTATCAGTCATTACCTAAAACCATAAACCTATAATGGCCTTTCTAAGATACACAGACACACAAGAGCTAATCAATTCAATCCTTTTTGGAAAATTAACTAATCAAATCTGTTTAAATTGGTCACAGACAAAAGTGAGGGGTTCAAAAATAAACCAAAGATTGAATCTTTGAATTCACACTAATCTCAAAACTTTAAAACTCTAGAAGAATCCATCTATATAACTTTGGCGCAGCATCTAATCACAAGTTTTAAACAGAGAAAAATTGAAAGAGAGAAGAAACGTACGGAAACAGGTATCGAGGTAAGAGTCTTGGCGCATTGGTCCAAGGCAGATAGGACATGGATCACTATCGGATCCGTCGTCCATGGAACCACTCCCGCCGGCGGTCTCCTTCGCCGCCATAGCAACTCGGACCTCTCCAGTTTCCGCTTATTCACTATTACGACGTCGTGTAACTAAACACCCTTTATTTATACATGTCTCTTCTTTTACAAATAATTGCAAAATTTCTTTCAACATTCAAATTAAACCCAAAACTATTTAAAAATAACAAACTTCACCCGACTCTATTTAAAGGTGTGAGAACATTGGTGACTCCGTGACGGAAAATCGGTATTTTCATACTCCAGCTAAGGGGGTATGTTGAATTCATACACCAGCTATAACACTGAGTAAATCCATACACAAAGTTTAGTAAAATTCAAATTGGCTGCACCAACTTGACAAACGGTGCAAGAACATGCACAAGCCGTGACGGTGTTATCTGACCGTTAACAGCTGCTTACGTGGATGTCACGTAATAAACGACGTCGTATTAAGATACGAAAGAAAGAGCTTCTTTTGTCCAAAACGACGTCGTTTCCATTGTCTTCTTCCTAAGCCATCTACTTCTTCGTTCCCGACTCGAGTTATGTTTCTCAATCCCGACTCATGTTTCTTCTCTTCTTTTCACCAATAAATCAAAATCAATTGGTCAATTGATTCAATTAGCAACGATTGTCGACCGTGGAGAGTGTATAAAGTGTTGTTAACCGTATTGTCATCGGAAAATGAGGTAATTTTAATTCAATTTTTAGGGTTTTTATAATTTAGGGATTTTCTTAATTGAGATAGTTAGGAGTGTTTATTTAGATAACCCTCTAATTCTTTTAAGTTTTTTTTTTCAGTTCCGATGAGGATGTCATATTCCAATGCCACAATGGTGGAGAGTTTGGAGTTGTTGATGGGAAAAAATTACTTATGTTGGAGGATCGACTCTAACCCTTGAAAGCAAACCAGAAAGTGTTGTGACTAATCTGATGGCGGCATTGGACGATCCTCTTTATGGGCAGAAAATCTGGTATAAGTATCCATTTGAAGATTTTTCAGAGCTGAAGTTAATAAATGAAGGTGAGAATTTTCAGAAAATGTGTACAACTGCGGTTTGGGTTAAGTCGATAGAAATCTTTCTAGAGAAAGAATAGCATGAGCTTCTTGAAGTTGGTTCTCATGGTGATGATAGAGATGGTGCTCATAGTGATAGAGAAGGTTCTGTTGGCGATGATAGAGATGGTGCTCATAGTGATATAGATGGTTCTCATGGTGATGATAAAGATGCTCGTAGGGTATTTGTTGACATGGAAGATCGAGTGGAGGAGAACTTAGCAGGTTTTGTTGACGAAGAAGAGCATGATAATGATGAGGATACTCCTCCTAACTTAGATTGCGAGGACGTTGAAAGAAGATATATGAGATGCAAAAAAGGTAGTGGAGAAATAAAATTAGAGCAAGTCTTTGATAGTATATGTGAGTTTAAAGAAGCTGTGGTCGACTATGCTCTTAAGAATGGAGAGAATATAAAGTTTACAAGATGGGTTCAGAGAAGAGTGAAGTAAGGTGTTCCATTGGAGGGAATTGCAAATTCAAGATCTACTGCTCCTATGAAGATAAAATTGGAAAGTACATGGTGAAGACATGCAATGATGTCCATGCATGTACAAAGGACGGGTTTAGTAAAGTGATCAAGAGTGGAGTCCTTGCTCAGTTGTTCTTGAATGACATAAGGAAGGATCCGACATTCAAGGCTAAGGCGATGCAAGATGCGATTGAGGAGCGTTACACCATAGTTGCTACTTATGATCAGTGTCGGACAGCTAGAGCAAAAGCATTGAAGATGATTCAAGAGGAATATGATGAGCAATTTGCTCGTCTACATGATTACATGGAACATCTTTTAGAGTAAGTCAAGCTTTTTTTTACTTTGTTTTTCTTATAATTTTGGAGTTAGTCGGTAATATGGGTTTGATTTCTGTTTTCTAGATCAAATCCGGGTTCAACAGCGGAGGTTGGGACATTGACTGATGATGCTGGTATCGTCAGGTTTGATAGGTTTTATGTCTGCTTTGAAGCTCTTCGGAAGACTTGGCTTGCATATTGACGGCCAATAATTGGCATAGATGGTTGCTTCTTAAAAAACGGTGTGAAAGGACAACTGTTGGCAGCCATAATTTTAAAAAACGGTCTTAAAAGACATGTGCATGTCGAAGATGGAGTATGACAGGGATCCCTTGCCGCCATGTTTTAAGAGTCATACTGACCAAGAAGCACAATCCTGAAGATTATGTTAACTGTGATTGGTACTTGGCATCAACAAATGTCAAGATTTACTCTGAGTCAATCTCAGCAGTTAATGGCATTGGTTTTTGGATAAGATCTCAGGAGCCTAGGATTCAACCACCACCACGAGAAGTTACAAAAGGTCCCAAAAAGACAGAAAAAAGAAAGAAGGGCAAGAATGAGTCTCCAAAGAAGAAGTCAAAAGGAAAAGAAGAACAAGAACAACCGGAGAAGAGAATCAAAGTTTCAAAAGCTGGACGAGATAGTCGTTGTGGCCGGTGTAGTACCGTCGGTCATAATACTAGAAGTTGTCCGGCTCTGGGAGTTGTTGGTAGAAGGTGGAAGAAGAAGAAAACTGGTGAAGAACCAAGCCAAGGACAAAGCCAAGAACCAAGCCAAGGACAAAGCCAAGAACCAAGCCAAAGACAAAGCCAAGGACTTAGTCAAGCACCAACCCAAGGACCAAGCCATGGAATGGAATGAATGAACTGAATAGAAGGAAGGGACGAATGGAAGTTAGTTTTTTGTTTTTGTTCGATGAGATTGAAAGTTTTTGTGGTAATCTCATGGTAGTTTATGGTTGTAGTTCGGTGAATTTCAAGTTTTTGTTGTACTCAAAACATGGCTTCTATTTTTCATCTAATCAAAACTTATTGAAGTTTTATGTTAATCTTAACATAGTTAACAACAAAAACACTTAACAACTCCATGATTACATGCTTAATCACAACAAAAACACTTAACAACACATTACACAAATATTACATAGTAGACAAAAGCCACAACTAAACCACCACAAACAATCATGTTCTTGAAGCTTCTTAGCTCTTGAATCTCTTTCTCACAAGAACTCACCACACCTTTAAGCTCTACAATATTTTTTTCACATCTTTCTGCGATTTTTTTGATAGCTTCTACCTCATCTAATCTCTTTGCTAAGCTTTCCACTTCTCTTTCTATTTTGTCAACTACACTTTCAACCTCTTCCATCTCCTCAACCATGCTTATGTCGGTCCACTTAAACAAATGATTCGGATTCTAATACAAAAATACACATTATGAGAAGGTTATGAGAACAATTTTCATATGACCAACTATATTGATTACCTCGTCGGATCCATTAGGACAACAATGAAAGAGTCTTCCAGGATTTTTCATTGTGTTTGAAGTTCTCATTACAGAGAATCGACCACATCTACATTTTCGTGGGATTCCTCTTCCAATGACATTGACTCTGTCGCTGCTCACTCCTTCACCAAATAACGGATTCACCAATTCACAATCAAATAATATTTCTATCAAAATACACAAAGACAAGGAAACTAAACACATTATGTTCTCAATTACTCACTTGAAGAAGCTGATGATGAAGACATCTTAATCGATTTCGCCCAAAAACCCTAAATGTTCTAAAAATCCCCAAATCAATTGAACAAACTTTCTCTCGACTCGTGAAAGAAGTAAAAAGGAAGAAGACAATGGAAACAACGTCGTTTTGGACAAAAGAAGCTCTTTCTTTCATATCTCAATACGACGTCGTTTATTACGTGGCATCCATGTAAGCAGCTGTTAACGGTCAGATAACACCGTCACGGCTTGTGCATGTTCTTACACCATTTGTCGAGTTGGTGTAGCCAATTTGAATTTTACAAAACTTTGTGAGTGTTATAGCTGGTGTATGGATTCAACATACCCCTTAGCTGGGTTATGAAAATACCTATTTTCCACTCCGTGACTGAGTTTGAAATATGAAGAAGCACTACAAACCAATTCTCTCCCAATTGGAGAATTGCAGATCCATGTTTGAACTGAATCAACTCCATGGCTTAATGATCAAATCCTCAGTTATCAGAAACGTCATTCCTCTAAGCCGACTCATAGACTTCTGCACTACTTCTCCCGAGACTATGGATCTCAGCTACGCGAGATCAGTTTTCGAAATTATCGATTTCCCAAGCGTGTATATATGGAATTCGATGATCAGAGGCTTCTCGAACAGTCCGAACCAAGATAAAGCATTGGTCTTTTACGAAGATATGCTTCGAAAAGGTTATTCTCCGGATTATTTCACTTTCCCTTATGTGCTTAAGGCTTGTTCTGGGTTAAGGGATGTTCAATTCGGGAGTTGTGTTCATGGGTTTGTTGTGAAAACCGGGTTTGAATTGAATATGTATGTTTCTACTTGCTTGCTTCATATGTATATGTGTTGTGGAGAAGTGAATTGTGGTTTGAGGGTTTTTGAGGATATCCCAAAGTGGAACCTTGTTGCTTGGGGAAGTTTGATTTCTGGGTTTGTGAATAATGATAGATTTAGCGACGCGATTCAAGCGTTTAGGGAGATGCAGAGTATTGGTTTGAAGCCAAATGAGACAATAATGGTGGATCTTTTGGTTGCTTGTGGCAGATGTAAGGACATTGCGGCTGGGAAATGGTTTCATGGGTTACTTAAAGAATTAGGCTTTGATCCATATTGTCAGTCAAAAGTCGATTTTAATGTGATATTGGCTACAAGCCTCATTGATATGTATGCAAAATGTGGAGATCTGAGAACCGCAAGGTACCTGTTCGATGGAATGCCTGAGAGGAACTTGGTTTCTTGGAACTCCATTATCACAGGGTATAGTCAGAACGGTGATGCAGAGGAGGCGATGCATATGTTTTTGGATATGCGTTCTGCAGGTTTTGCTCCAGATAAAGTAACGTTTTTGAGTATGATCAGAGCTTCCAAGATTGAAGGGTGTTCACAGTTGGGACAACCGGTTCATGCGTATATATTGAAAACTGGATTTATGAAGGATGCTGCGATAGTTTGTGCAATTGTGAATATGTATGCTAAAACAGGGGATGCTGAGAGCGCAAAGCAAGCGTTTGAAGATTTGGAGAAGAAAGATACAATAGCTTGGACCATTGTGATCATCGGGTTAGCCAGTAATGGGCACGGGAATGAAGCATTGGGTATGTTCCAGCGAATGCAAGATGAAAGTAATGCTACACCTGATGGAATCACATATATTGGGGTTCTATATGCTTGCAGCCACATAGGTCTGGTCGAAGAAGGACGAAGATACTTTGCGGAAATGAGAGATCTTTACGGCATAGAACCAACTGCTGAACACTATGGATGTATGGTTGATATCTTGAGCCGTGCTGGTTGTTTTGAAGAAGCAGAGAGATTGGTAAAGACTATGCCGATACAACCCAATGCTAATATATGGGGTGCATTGTTAAATGGTTGTGAGATACATGAAAATATGGATCTCGCAGATCGGATAAAATTCATGGTTGCCGAATCAGAAGAACTCGGTAGCGGAATCTATGTTCTTCTATCTAATATATATGCCAAAGCTGGCCGATGGACTGATGTTAGACTAGTTAGAGAATCCATGAAAAACAAAAGGATAGCTAAACTTTTAGGTCATAGTTCTGTTGAAGCAATGTTGTGATTCTGCTTGCCTTAATACTAAATTTTGTTTTAATGATAAATGAAAACTACTTGAGATCACTTGAAAGAAATATCTGTGTTTACTGCTAAGAACATTAGTGCTTTTAAATTAGTTTTTCCCCCAAATAAGAAAAGTCTGAAACTTTTCAGAAAAAACTGAAATTCAAAAAGTCTTGGACAATGTTTGATGTACTCATTCAATCTTCATCATCTGTATGCATCTGGTAAACTGTAACCGGGCATGACTATTTTGTCAGCAAACATCTTGCCGGTCTTGGGCATCACATGCCAGTGTAGTGTCAAGTTGAATTCTTTTCCACGAAGATTCTGTCCCTGAAAGATCCCAAACGATGATCAGTTTCCGTAATCTAAACAAGTGTAAAAACGCAGAAGACTTGGTGGGACTTGTTGAGTTAGTGTACCTGATCGATGAAACGGTACTTGTTTGAGACTTGAATTCGGAATTTGGCATCTTCCTTGGCAGGGATTATGGCATCCCATAGAGAAACCTGCAAACGAATGTGCATCCATTAGTGATTCACTGAAAGAGGTACAACAATCTTTAAGTCAATAAAATCCCTCAGAAGAAGGCTTTTTGCATTTGAGCTGTAATACCTGATTCAGAAAATTCTTCGGGGTTTCATACTCTGCTGCTACGAAAACAAAAACCTGCAAACATTTTTCGGTTTAATAAAAGATCATCCAGCAGGAGCAGCCCCAATTTGCAATGGATTCAGATAAGTGTTTTCAGAAGTTAAACCTGTTTGGTGTTCCAAGTAAATAGTGACTGCAAGTCTGCTGATATGTCCAATGTCAAGCTGACCTGCATGACAATGTAAGAAATGGTCAGCAATTGGAGTAATCGATAGAGGGAAATCGACAAACTAGGTAAAGAAGAGGAAGCTACAGATGTATGTGTAAATTCAAGGGTATTCAGTAACCACAAATCAACAATCTGAGAAAGAGTCTTGTAAACTACTATCACCAGTGTCTTAAGTTAATCAAAATTCTAAAGCTTTGAGATGAATTACTATACTTAGGGAAGTAACCAAGCAACTTTAGCAATTCATAAGAAAGAAAAGAAATAAACATTAGGGGTAGAGGTCAAAACCATGAAACTTTACCTCATCGTTTCCATGAGATTGCTTCTTAAACCGATTAATATTAAGTATCTGCATACCACAACAAAACCAAAAACACACCCAAATTAAAAAAAAAAAAAAAAAAAAAAAAAAA
>NC_025685.1:1736665-1757976 GCF_000633955.1 Camelina sativa | reverse complement strand
TGATTCCACATTCCATATAAACAACTTAAAAGACAGATCAATTCACCAAACCCCAAAATAATCATACGCAGATCCGCGGCATAGGAAGCAGCTATGGATACATGTAAAGCAAACGCAAAAACGTTTTCGCATTACCTGGATCTCAGCAGAGGGGTTTTGGTTACTGAATTTGTCAGAGAAAGACGCGATTGCGCAGATGAAGGCAAGCGCCGTGATTGCGAACGTGAGCAGAGCATTAGCTCTGTATCCAAAAGTATGCATCTTTAAGCTCCTTTCCCCTACTACGATTAATCAAATCCTTATGATTTTTACACCGGGATCTCTTATCTCTCGATCCCGTCTCCGTTACAAAATTTTGTCTCTGTGCGCGTCGGAAGAAATAAGTAGAAGACGAAGGGGAAACGAGCGTTTTTTTACTTCTCTGTTTAGTGATCGTTTTCTGTAATGTGATTGGTCAAGACACGTATATGATCCCCGATGGGATTCCATTTAAACCGGTATTCTATACCCGGTTTAATTATAAATCGACATTGGTATGTATTACGTTTTTTATTTGGCACAATATTATATTCCCGATACCATTTGTGGTCACATCGATATGGTTGACTGATTAAACCGGAATTAGTTTAGTACTACTATGCATGCTATATCTTTCAGGCCCAATAGAATAAGAGTACCAAAATATTATTAATTGTTCCTCTAAAAAGCCCATCAGCAAAGCAGTGATAAAAGTCAGAAACACAATATTGTCTGCATTGTATCTGGCCAAAATCATTGGGACTTGGGAGTGATTATTTGTTTCCTCCGTCTAAACTGAGAGCTTCTTTGACAAGGACACAACGTTGTCCAGTGAAATCATTGGGACTTGGGAGTGATTATTTCTCGAATCATTCATACACTAATTTGACCTTTTGAAAAATTACTTGGTAGTACTAGGACACAATGGCTGATTCTCAAAGATCTTATCAACACTTTTTTGGATTATTATTTTTTTTGCTAAAACATCACAATCTACACACATAAGTCTCAGTGCTGGTACTTTATGGGTCAAATTTAATATGGTCTATGATCAACAGTAGTGGCACACTATACAGATTTATCATATCATAAATGATAATGCTGTATACCTAACTACATATAGAGACGGCTCCTAAATCCTTTTCACACACAGAAAAAGAAGACAAAAGATATAAACACCAAATCTTACTTTGTATGTATCCAATAACCAAGCCTACAATAACCGTTCTTTTGCCGAAATCGAGATATTATAAACATCATTCCACTAACAAAATTAAAGCACATTTTGTTTCCAATCCTCAAAAGAAGAAAAAAAAAAAGATAAGGACAACCAAAAAAATAGTAAAACATAAAGACTAAGAAGACAAACATTCATGTCCATATTCTAATTTAACATTACATAAGATCACATAACACTACAACCACCAGGATTCTCATCGCTGAACATATGAGTATAAGAATCCGAGTGAGGAGGCGGCATTGGAGGCGGGTGAGCATAGTTCACCGCAGGGTAAGGCCGAGCATACATCATTGGATGGTACATGTCACCACCGTGACCACCACCATATCCTCCATGAGCTGCCGCAGCTTGTTGTTGTTGCTGTTGTTGCTGCTGTTGGTTCATCATCATTTGCATGTACTGTTGCTGGTTCATTTGATGATTCGCCTGAGGTGGTGCCTGATAATATCCTCCGCCTCCGCTCATCGGTAAGCCTTGAACCGCCGGGTAACCTCCGCCTTGTCCCATTGGTCCCATCGGACCACTTGGACCCATCATACCCATAGGACCACCTGGACCCATCATACCCATCGGACCACCTGGAACCATCGGACCAACTTGACCCATTGGGCCACCAATCCCTTTGGCACTGTGGTTATGATTGCCCTTGTTACCTCCACCACCTCCTCCTTTGCTGTGTTTCATGAGCTCATCAATGTCATGGCCCCCATGGCCACCTCCTTTGGACCCGCCTCCTCCTCCTTTTTTAGGCCCACTATCATAATGTTGAACTCCTCCTGCTCCAGATGATTTGACCTTGTTACCCCCACCCCCATCTTTCTTCCCTGCTCCCTTCTTCTCATCTCCTTTACCACTTTTACCCTTTTTGAAAAACCCTAGAAGGCCACCACCACCGCTTTTGGCATCTGTTTTTCCGGTTTTGCCCCCACTTCCTTTATTCTCTTTCCCTACTTTCTTACCCTTCTCTCCTCCTCCGCCTTTACCTCCCCTTTTACTATCTTTTCCATTTTTACCCTCGCCCATTCCCATCATTTGCACCGGAATCTCAAACCCGCCGCCGCCGCCGCCGCCTTTCTTTCCTCCTCCTCCGCCGCCTTTGAACCCATTCATCATCATCATTATCTCATTAGGCCCCTTAGGTCCACCACCACCACCGCCATGATGACCATTCATCTGAGGCATCTTGTTTGGCATCATCATCTTGTTAGGAGGCATGTGATTACCTCCTCCACCTCCATGACCATGACCCATCTCGTCATGGTCATCTTCATCATCATCGAACTCATCGTCTTCATAATCATCTTCACTGAAATCCTCATCATCATAGTCATCGTCACTAAACTCATCATCATCTTCTTCAGCAAACTTAACTGACTTCTTCTGATCCTTAGCTGCCATAGGCGGCATCTTCATCTGACCACCACCATTATTACCACCGCCATGAGCAGCTGCAGCCTTCATCATCATCATTTGTTGAATCTGTTGAGGAGTCAATTGCATTGGTTGACCATGTCCATGAATCTGACCTCCTCCTCCGCCACCGCCACCGCCGCCACCAGCTTTACCCTTGACTTGGTTACTCTCTTTTCCACCTTTAGGCTTACCGTTTCCATTCATGTTGAGATTTGCAAATTGCCCATTCATATTAGGAAACCCTTTTCCTCCTCCGCCCCCGCCTCCACCACCGCCTAAGATCTCGGCATGTTTGCCTGACTTGCTGAGTTTCTTAACCAGAAGAGCTGGGTCAACGTTCCCTGTGACAGTCACTCTCCCCTGTTCTACATCTGCTTTTACAGAGTAGACGCCTGAAATCAAGGAACACCATAACAAGATAGCAATACCATGTCAGAGAGGGCTTTCTCAAGAAAGTAACACAATTTGAATGAATTTGTAGGAATGGGAAGCTCATGTGGAAATTTTCAAAACTTTGGACTCTATAGTTAAAATTAGGAAGTTTTATGTCAGATTATTCTAAACAAAATTCAAAAAATTCTTGCTCTAGTTTTGAGAAATTGACATAAAAAGAGGACAGACAGAGGCAAATCTCAAAACTTTGAACTCTATTGTTTTGGAAAACTAGCAGTAAAACCTCTTTGATGTGAGAGATGAAAGTATCACAAAACAGGATAAAACCTACAGACAACACAGTTCATAAATTTCAGAGCTTTCATATATCTGAGCTGATAATTAAATATAAAAAAAACACTAAATATTTATAGATCCATGGATTCTGAGGAGAACCCACTTTCATAAATTATAAATATCAGACCTTTGTGTTAATGTTTATAAAAATCAGCTTAACCAAAATTAACAATTTGAAATGACAATATAGAGGAAGAAGAGACCTTCAATTTTCTGCAGCTGTTTCTTCACTTTATGCTTACATCCTTCACAGTGTACGTTCACTTTCAGAACACAAGTCTGCAAGAACCAAATCCGAGCAAACAATTAGCTCTATAATAATATATATACACACACACAGAGAAGCTTGAAGAAAGAGAGAGATAGGAAGAAGAGAAGGAGATAACGTATACCTGAAGTTTCATAACATCTTGTTTATTCATAACTTCTTCTTAGATTTGTATTTTTATTTTTTACACAGACGCAACTCTGTTTTTAGAGACAGAGAGAGAGAGAGAAAAAGTGTTTCAAACTCAAAACTCTTTTGTTCTTCTTTTTGAGTTTCTGAAGAGAAGAGGAGAAATGGTGAGAGAATATATGAGATAGGGAGGTGTTTTGTGTAATAAAGGCGGTTGAGAGAGAGAAGCTGAAAAAACACACTCAAAACTTGTGTTTTGTTTTATCTCTGTTTCAGGGTTTCTTTATTTCTTATGTCTCTGTAAAACCTAAGAGAGAGAGAGAGAGGGCGGTGGCACAGGTAGCAAGAAAATCTTCCAACTTTGATTTTGCAAAATATCTTTTTTAAATTGACACTTTTTATTATATTAATACTTAATAATTCTGTTTTTTTTTGGACAAAAATTAATACTTAATAATTCAATTTTAAAAAATTTGTGCTTTTTTGTTTTGTTTATTAAATTATTAGTATATTTTTTATTTGGTTACAGAGTTGAGGGAAAGAAGAAGCTTTAAAGGCAGCTTCTTTCACTTTGGGGCAGAACTGAAGAGTACAGTACAGCCTCAGCTTCGTCATTTTGTACTTAGCTGTCTGTATTCATCTTCCACAATACGTTTTGATTATTAACAAATAACACCCCATTCGAATATTTTTTTTAAGGTTCCTTAACTACAATTCGTAGCTGTCTTTTTGTTTTTGGGTTTTTCCCTAATTATATTGTCTGTTTATTCGTAATTTCGTGTCATCTAATGTGTGGTTTAGATGTAAATATCACCTTTGTGTTTAATGTATACATGCTACAATAATTTATGTTTTGTCATGTTGTTATCATGTAGTTGGTTTTATCTATCTACTGTTATATTAAATCGAACTATCAATTTTGCTATTCGCATTTTGTCAATTACTATTTTTCTGCTCTGTTTTTTTTCTTTCTCAAAATGTTAATAATAACCCATACATTAATAGACAGACGTGTTAAGTAATTAATCCAGATATTTTAATTAGCGTAAACAATATTTAGACCTTGAATTTATCTCTAATAAGTAATGGTCATAGCATATACTTGCAAACTTAGATCACTCTTCAATAATTGATGTATGATACAGAATATTAACATGAAAATTTCAGGATCGTAATTATGATTTGTTAATCAATGATTTAAATGATCGTTGACGAGAGGGGTTTAGGATCCAATGGCAAGCAACAAAGCGTCTTTGTCACCAAAACGGACTTGTTTAACAACATCGCTTACGCAAAGTCGTAAACTGTGCGAGTAGTGTTGAATTAAAACATTAATCAAAGACTCCTATAATGCTAAATTATGCGATCTAGATCTTACTTACACATTCACACATACCACATAGTCAAAATGTCAAATGTTTCTTTCTTCTCATCAACTGTTAGATTGTCAACATAATGTGGTTAGCTCAACTGGTTTAAAATTGATATAATTCGATTAAAAATTACTAGTAGTATCAAAATCTTTTGACAACCCGATTCGAAGACTGAACAATAACAACCATAAAGGTATTTGAATGGAACTAGAGAACTCGAACATATAAATACCAAATTGAGGTTTTTTCGTTTATATCTCTCATAAACTGAGAACATTCAAACTTAAACCAAAAACTAAATTTGACAAATCAAATCATACAATAGTAAGGAAATAAAAAAATAAAATATATATTAATAAAATGTGACAATAATGTCGATGGGGTATAAAATGGGTCATAAGACAGGGTAGGTTGCTTCCACTCTTTGCTGTGGATAGAGTTCTCTTGGGCCAGCTTTCAACCACCAGTTAGTTCCGGAAATATATAATAATTAAATGAACTACTTAATTTTAATTGTATAGTTGAAATATTTTGTGAGTTTGATTTGTTTAATATAAAAAATCGACTTAATTGCTAATGCATGTGACGCATGTGCACCACTTCACTGAGATGATATAGTAAGCGATATTTTTCTTCATACCATATAACCATATAGTATTGCGCTTGTTATTTTTTAATTCCCATCGTGCAGCTTTAATATTTTCGTAGAACTTTGACGGAGTTGAAGTTGAATTAATTAAAGTAATCCCAACACTAGGCGAGTAAGCGTAGATACAAAATACACGTGTAGGTTCATGACGCTGTTGGTAACTGGTACGATAATTTCAAAAGGGGAATATTCTGCAAAAATAGCAAAACCGATGCAAGTAAAGAATACTATTCATATTTTAAAACATAACTAACGTTTAGGTGTGTAGTCACATACTTGACGACGGAGGACGGACCTATGATTATACATAAAAGCTTATATAGATTCGGATGTCATCGCAAGCGAACCGTGTACATAGTAGATAGGCATAGCAGGTCGGTCCATGCTGCAACCTTAGAAGTCAAATTAACACACGAAAGTTATATATATATATGTTTTGACCACACAGACAAAAAAAACAAAATTATATATATGTCAGAAACATACGGGATATATAAAAAAAAAGAATTGTTTAAGGGTTTTTGAGCAATCATATTCGGTATTTAAATTTAAGACCCCTTTTTTTTTCCTCTAGATAAAATTATCATCTTTCTCTGTTGTTGTTTTTCGTCTTATATCGAGAAAGAAACCCAAACTCGTGACCAAACGTTGCTGTCAGTTTAATTTATTTTGTCACCTATCACTTTGGTTATTTTCTTCAATTATTCATTTCTTATTCTCTAAATATACTGCTATTATAAAAGAGCGTTAGAATTCGATAAGCAAAACCGTGGTAAAACTCTGTTTAAGTATTATCATAGCTCTAAACTATTTCTACAGTTTTTTCTTATTATTATTTTAAAGAAGGTTTTACTTTTCCTTTGTGTTTTTTTTCCCACAAAACTTTATCATAAAATTATCATTTTTACTTGCTTTTAGTACACCACTATTATACACCTTTGACTAATCAATAAAATTGATAAATTTTTGGACTCATTATATAAGATGTGTGGTATTTTTGAAGCACATGCCAATGAGTATCCAAATCAAACTGTTGTTTTATGAACTCTGTCTTTGCTTTTTTAGACGCCATGGACCTATGCTAAATCCTCCTCATCTTACTCTATTCAAAGCCAGGTTTAGCCTCGTCAAAAAAAAAAATGCCAGGTTTAGCTTCTAATAAGTTTATCAAAGTGAGATTTGTAGTTTAAATGTCGGTTCGTATGTTATGGCTCAAATCTCAGTTTATTTGTTAATACATATAGAGTTGGACGATCATATATACTGGAACAGTAAAGAGTGAAGGTACTAAAGATAACTCAAACGCGTTTAGCGTAAGTAACGGCTACACGATATTAAAAATTAAAATATTCGTTTGAACTCATCAGTTTTACATAGAAAACAAACGGTCATAAAAAGAGACGAAACCAAAAACAAAAAACCTATCAGATACTAACATTTTGAAAATATTTATACTATGTGACAAAAGCCATAAAACAAATCCATTTATATAGTTCCATTATAAATAAATCTTTATCTGAACATTTCACGAAATTATTAAGAATTCTACACGCATCTAATAAACAAATTCAATAACATGTATCACAATTAAATGACATTTAAAAAAAAAATGTTTTTAAATTATTATAGAAATATCTACCCTTTTCTCATCTAAAAATTAACATAAAAACTTAAAAGAAGAGCTTTATATTACTGCAAAGATTCACATGTATATTTGGCAGCAATATGATCGTCTTGGCAGCAATTCGATTGTCTTGCCAGCAATTTGATTCTTGTCATCAGCTTTTATCTCCTCTTGTACGAACCATGCTTCCATATCAACTGCAGGTTTTTATTAGCAATTCTAGTAGAATAGTATAATAATATATTTATTAAGTATATATACAATTATGTAAACGATAAGAATATATGATTTCAACGGTTTTACATATTCATAGCTAGTTTAACTTTTAAAAGCATTTTGACTTAACGTAGCATTTAGTTTAATTCTGTCGTTCTACATTTTTACCAACTAGAGCTGCAACTGAGACCTAATATTTCATAAGGAGTATATTTCTGTTTGTTTTGTCAAATATCTTATAACATTTAGTTTAATTGGAGTAATTAAATTAACCGACCCTAGCCAAATGCATAGTATTTCTAAACAGAATAAATATATAGGTATAGACATAATATATGACTAAGTATATTCTCATGAAAATAGGGATTTGTATACGACCGACCAACAAAAAGAACAAACACAAGAGCTTAATGTTTCACGTGTTAGGAAGGTCAAATGACGAATGGGAAGATACCGTGTGGGAATACAGACGAAGTTTGTTAGTAGTCTAAATCTCAAATCAAATTACAAAAAGCAAACTTGTCAACACCTTTGACTTCATTTTTGAAATAAATATATCCGTCAGAACTATAAGTTTATTTCGCAATGAAACCATTGAATTGCAGTCGCAGACATGAAGCACATGTATTTTTTTTTTTGAGGATCAGACCCCATATATTAAGTTATCGGAGATGACTTTCTTCGAAAAAGAGCTAATTAGGTACCGATGAGCTTACATGGGAAAAACAGAAACCTCGTGCTCTTGCACATTTCGCAAGTTTATCGGCACGGATATTATCCTCTCGGGAAATATATCTAATACTAAAATTAGCAAATCTATCTCAAAATGAATAAAATCCTTCAATTCTGATGAAAAGGTCGGCCAATTCTCGATATTAGACGTCATCCTTAGGAGGTCTGAACAATCCGTAGCAAAAAGGATTTTATCCAAGTCCAACGCTAATAAGCACTCCATAGCCCAAATAAGGGTATCTAACTCTGCATGTAATGGGAATAAGCTTATGCGTGATCCTTTTAGCCCCATGTGCAGGATTCTATCACCGATAGACGCAATCCAGTCATGCCCACTCCTATCTTCGTCTGTATGCCAAGATCCATGTATAAAGCATACAAGAAGCACATGTATATATTTGAATATTTTCGAATCACGTTTTTATATATTTTTCTTTACCATAAAAGATATATATTGGTCACAATATCTTATTACTGGGACAACAGATAGATGAATTGACTTAAAAAAAAGATCACTCCCCAACAGATATAGAGATCTTATCTTTTTGTGTTTTCACATTTTTGATGATTTATTAAAGAAATTCAGATTTTGAAAAAAAAAAATATCTTTTTTTTCAAAATCTGAATTTCTAATAAATCATCAAAAATGTGAAAACACAAAAAGTTAAACAAAGCTTTATGATTCATATCATATCATATTATGGGGCTTAATATCGAAGGTGTTGTAACTCCACACGTTTCTAACACATACATAAAATTGGATGAATTTCACTAGCTTTTGATGTCTATATATTTATTATTACATTATTTTTACAAATATAACTTTGGATTACAAATATAACTTATGGAAAATATAATATGGTTAAATTAACAAGATAAAATGGTAATTGACATGGCATAGATTCATCTAAAGTCAATGTGTTGATATATATGTACGATTTCTATTGCAAAGAAACTCGATTCGTACGTGTTGCATCATGTGCGCTTTGGGCTTCAACACGGTGTTTAATCCGTGTGTGGTTTGCAAAAACTATTGTTGCTTAAAGTCATGCTCACTCCTCCTAGTCTCCTAGGATGAAGTCATAAACAACTGAAAGAATCTTTCAATAGGAAAATGAATGATTAAAAACTATGGTAAAAAAAAAAGAAAAGAAAGTGAGAGGGAGACTCAATAAGAGAAGATGGTAATATTGTAAGGATGGATGTCCACAGCTGGAAGCTTTGGACTGCATATCCAAAATTGGGTCACAAACTTTTGAGTACATAATAAATATAGCATGTACATGGTATCTATCAATGTCTCTTTATATATAATTATTAAAGAGAGCTTTGTATTGTTTGGAATTAGGTACAAATGCATCAACTTTTGAATCTATATGAGTGTACATATATATGTGTGTAATAGACCTATATACCCTCACTTGCAAGGACACCTACCCTTACATACCACATAAGTGACAAATCACTAAAATATCTCTTTTTCAAATGACTCATTCTTGTTGATGATAAGATGGTGATTTTAGTGGTTCTTGTTGTTTTTTTTTTGTTTTTTTTTAATCTTGATTAGGTTTTAACAAATTTTATTTTATTGAGAAAATTCACATGAACTTACCCACTATATGGGATGGTTCATACAAAATTATATAAGCGGGGAATAATTAAATATCTTGCAATTATTGTATTTCTATATAGTACATTCCAACCCAAAAGAGTTAAAGCCATAAAATTGGTTGGTAACGACTAACGAGTAACAGTGAGAATGAAAGTTAGGTGATGGAAAACGTTTATTTGTTTTGTTTTTGTTTGTAAAATAGTTATATCGCCTCAATTTAATTAATCTCAAACTATGGACGTTCTGAAACAAACTGTGTATAACACACAAATCAAAGTCTCGTGTTTCAACAAGCTTTAGCCGAACTGCGAGTCTGCGAATTTGTTTTCGTGTACCCTAACGTCGTTTTGGTCTACGGGTTATAGAATCCATAGGGGGTCGAAGGGTTTTAGAGGGTAAAAACCGTAAGAAAAGAAGAAAATTGGGGCAAAAACCGAAAAAGGGTGTAAAAGAGAGCAAATCCCAAGGATCAAGAAAAGAAAAAGAGAAGGGGGAAGTAACGCAAAATACTTTATTGGGTTTGGCTAATAAGACATGAAGCAGAATGAAACATCTGCTTTCGTCCGAAAAAGAGGGAAGTCAGATTCCGAAAACTGCACATACATTGTTTACGAATCATGTATATACTACTGTGTATATAGGTAGCAGAGTTTCCTGTTTTTTTTCTTCTTAATGTTATTATTATTTGATTTTGATCAAAAAAAAATGTTATTATTATTTGATCTCTCTTTTCCTCCCATCATAAACTTTAACTTTTGTCCCCCTCATGTTCCAACATCCTCAGTAACTTTATTTACTCTCATTAAACTCAGATACATACATCTACATACACATCAAGAGTTGTTCTGTTACAAAAGAGTCATGTAGATAATCTCGTAATCATATAATAGCAAAGGAAATTATAATTGCTCTAACTTTATTTCTTTCCACTTGTAAGTAACTCCTCTTATATAGGACACCAATTGAAAGATTTAAACCGAATGGACCGGCAATCTTTTTGGCTGATCAGAGAACATATGTACGAAAGAATTAACCTTTTACTTAATATTGATTTTACTTGTTTACCCATGTCTCTCATGAGTCATCCACCGATTGATTCACTTACTTACACTTGAAATATTGTCTGCACTTTTCTTTTACCAGTCTTTTGCAACTTTACTTACTTTTTTTTGTCTATTACAATTTAAAACCATTTACACCGAAAGCTTTTTCTTTTCAATGTATAGAAAAAGAAAAAATAAAATACTTATATTTGTTGATAATAATGCAAAGAGTGGTGCACAAAGTTCAAGTGTTTGTGTCGATGTTGGACAAGACACATTGACAAACGCGTTTGAAACATGTCAACGAACCCACAAATCTTTAAAAATAAATCTAATTGCAAAAAGCTGCTAAACGGTCGAATTGCATTTAACACGCACTCTATACAAAGCAGACCAAACTAGATAAACCTAATTTCTGTTCACAAGATATTAATCATCAAACCTAATTCTTGTTCACAAACTAATATATTAATCATCAAACCTAATTAGTAAAATTGAATCCTAAACTCGAAACCAAACTAACATAATATAGCGCGTCTTCTTTTTGATTCTCGCATATGTAGCATAGAAACCCTACATTTGTTCATAAAAGTATTGAACATGGCCCAAACCAAGAAAAAAACTAACAAATTAGTAACAATTGTCTGAAATTTAATACACAGAGGCTTCAATAATCAACAAATTTTATGACAGATATCACACAAATTAGACTCATCAAAGCTAAACTTTTAACTTATGTTACTATTTCAAGGAATATGGTCACAATGGAACTTACCCAAGGAACTAAATTGTGTTAATCCTCTGACTCTGTTCTTGTATCTTTCTCCTGTTTCTCCTTCTTCTTGCTGAGTCTATCCGAGTATCGAGCAAAAACAGCTGAGAGCGCGATCTTCACAGTTTTCTCGGGCTCTTTCTTCTTGCGTTTTCTCGAGTCTTCCACAAAATCTTCGTCTTCTTCAACAGGTTCCTCTGAGTTCACATCTTTCTGAAGTGGAGCTTCCGGGATTGTAGGTTCAATAACAGTCGGGTAGCTTGGAGTTGTACGCTTGAAAGGCTCATGGAATGTATCATACAAACGCTTCACCTGAGATTTTTACAGTGACTTCAGACTTCTATCACAAGATTATTGAGATTTTCGGATAATAATAGACAAAGGAAAATGTACCTTACGTTCGCCAATTCCGGGACAACGAGCTAAATCTTCCATGGATGCATCAATTATATGAGCAAGAGACTGCATAAAACAAGTTTTTAAGGTTTCTAATATTAGTCTGAATCATTAAAATCACAAAAGTCACTATATCTCGGGAAAAAGTTTGTTTTAGCTCAACCCCAAATGTAGAACCAAGTGTAACTACATCGCTCTTGTTCACATGTCGGATGCTTGTAAGAGAATGGTTTAGCTGCAAACAACAAATATACTCCATGAAAATTTACAAAGATGACAAATAAATCAAATAGAGCAGCCTAAAAGAGTGTCCATACCCGTGAAAGATAATCTGTATCCATTTGGCCTTGGATGAGATCTGCGGGTTTGTTTTCATAGACTTTTATCGTTTCCAAATAACGGGCACATTCTGTCATGCTGCAAGAGATTTCACGAGAAGCAGAGAGATTGAAAATGTGTTTTCATATTAGCTGCTAATAACTTGATTGATAGATATATAGATAGACACCTCCAGGCGCACAATAAAGTGCAATCATGAAGTAGAGCAGTTTTTGTGACTTCAAGCAATGGTTTAACGGTATCTTCCTGTGCATAAGTGATTCATGAGACATTAATGAAAACATCAGATGCAATGCTACATGATCGCAGCAATTTCACTTCAGATATATCATCAAAATATGGTTTTAAGACTTACCACGTCGACATGGCAAAGAACAACACGGAGCTTGAAATTCTTCTGTAGTTCCCTTATGCGGAAATAGAGATAATCTGGATGTAGCAGGTGATACCGCAAGCTGCAGTGAATTCAGATATTTCTAGTGTGAGTGTGTGACGTTAGAATGTGATTAAAATTTTTTGAATCTTACACAATGATAGAGAATAAAAGTATCAGAGTTTTCACCTTAAATACAGAGCGCAAGAGGTTTGACCAAGCACGTAGTCCGGAATGATATCTGAGAAAACCCATTTCACATTCCTGATATGTTTAAGAAGCGGGTTCCCTTTCTGCAAAAGATATACAACTCCGATGGGTTCCAATAGGAGAAGATGGAAAACTGAAAATCATTGGAGGTTTAAGTCTCTCCTCACCTGTCTATTACTAACGAGAATTGCGTTACGAGTTTGAGTTGTGTTTGATGGTAAAGAGCCATTAGTAGAAGAAGATGAGGCTCCATCACTTTGAAACGTTTGGCTACAAACAAAAGCAACACATGGAAGCTTTCAGTATTGCAAGAAACAATGCTATCATCACAATAAGCCATACAAAGGTTTATAAACAGTAAAGGTTTCGAATTTTCAATCTCAAACTCCAGAGAAGTTGATCAAACTAATCTAAAATTTGGAAAGCCTTTAAATCAACAGATATATCTAATTCCAAAAGCAATTCACACACACATATATAGATATAAAACACCTTGAACTGGGCACCTGAGAAGCGCCCGGCGGATGTGAAGAAGAGGCGGCGGCTGAGGAAGGCGGAGGAGGAGAGTAAACGTCGGACGATTTGACGAAAGCGAATGCTTGAGAGAAACTCTGGGAAGGTTTGAAAAAAGAAGGAGGCGTGGACTTCGTCTGCGAGCTTTCCAAAACTTCCCGGTACGATGGCACACCAATTAAGATCTGGGTTTTGTGTTTATTAGCAATCTGTTGATGAACGCTTCTGGATTTCTCACCCTCGTCGTCTTCATTCGCCATTGATTGATCGAATCTCCCAAAAGCTCTCTTCTTTTCCCGGACTCGGTTTTCTCGTTATCAACTTCCTCCTCCACATTGGAGGAACGAAGGCTTCATTGGGCCTAAACTTTACAAGCCCAAAGCCCAGTAATTGGTAGTTGTACCATGTTCATTAATTCATTATAAGGTGTAATTTTTTTTTATACTGGTAATATAATAACGTGTTTTAAATTAAAGAGGACAAATACTATACTATACTAAGGTTAATGGAGCCAAATACGATGGATCTGTTTCGCATTGATTTCACATGTGAAACACAGTATTATAGATTTAACTATAGTATTAATTAAATCCTTCTGGATGGAAATTGACTAATGGATCATTCAAAATTTCAAACCCGATGAGATCCGTGACCTGACTGGAAACATAGTTGGCGGTCAATAATTTTTCATATAAAACCAAATTTTGCATGAAATTATCTATAATAGTGTATTATTTCATCTAGAAAGGACTAAATTTTTTTTTTCTCAAAACGTTCCACGAATATGGATCTATTTCTATAAAGCGTAGTGGGGTGTTTTATATTCAAACGACAAGTAATCTCGTGTGATAAAATATGAAGTAAACTCTGGTTAAAAAGAACCAAACACATGATGAACTGATTTGTCTTCTGTATACTTCTGTACTTGATAAGAAACTGAGAGATAGCTATATTCTATTCGAAGCGAGGAAAACAAAACTATACTCTATTAGCATAATATTTTTTTAAATCAGGGGATAGATAAGCTAATAATATTCTTTGTCGAGGAATACGTACGACCCTTTTTTATATTGAAAAGCCCGAGTTACCCACTTGCACACCACCGCACCTCATCACTGTCCGTTTATATTTGTTTATGCCTTTTTTTTAATACATTAATTTTTAAAAGTAAATCGCATTGTCGTATCTGGCTTTATATGGACGTTACAGAAAAACTTTAAACAATTCAATAATTTTAAAGAATTAAGGAAAATGTATTTCGTGTTTATCAACATTCAACAATCCCAAACATGAACAAAAAAAAATGGAAGAAAAAAAAAAAAGTAGTTACAAGGGCTAAAAAGCAAAGTCAACTAAACCGGTAATCTCACCGAAACGCTAGCTGAGCCACTTGGACCGGCCGATTTAACCGAAGTTCCTTCGCCGTCTTTATTGACTCCTCCTCTTTGCACATGTACCGAAGAGTTCCTCCACAGAAACGACGGATTTCTTAGAAAAGCCCACCGGTCTCCTCCACGTACCGAATCACCACCGGTTGAGTTCGGTACAGCATTGGCTCGAACGCTTCCGGTACTACCTAGCCTAATAGAACCATCATCACGATTCCTCCATAGAAACGACGGCGTTTTACGGAACAGCCACCTGTCAGACCGAGCCCTTGTCCGATCAATCGTTTTACCTCTCCTCGAACTCCCTCCCCTTGGAAGATTCACAAGACTATTCGACCGGTTTAATTCCCAATCATTCATTATCCTCTTCCTAACATCTTCCGGTAACCGGAGAGTAAACCGCTCGGTACATTCTCCCGGCGGAACCACCGAATGTCCCGTTGTATGCGATCTCGAGAATTTAACTCGTTTGAGATCCACCGGTACGCCAGGTAATCTCCTCGTATCGATTTCACTCGTCACTAATTGTTCCGGTACCGGAGCAGTAGTAACCACCGGTTCAGGATTCGCGGCCACTTGCTGCAACTCAAGATCCGGTTCAGTTCCTCCCGGTTCAACCGATTCACCTTCATCAGCAACCTGTTCAGCAAGATTCGCTCTACAAACAGGACAAGTCACATGAGCCTCGAGCCAAGCGTCGATGCAGTGAGGGTGAAACACGTGATCACACTTGGGAAGCAAACGCAGCGTTTCGTCGTCTTCGAACTCGTTCAGACAAATCGCGCACTCCAACTCACCTTTACCAAGCTTCTGCGTCTTCACGTCCGAGTACAAGAACGTGGGAAAGGTCTCGACGACCGAAGCGTCAAGACCACGCGCTGCCGCGTTGACGGTTCCTCTGGATCGAACTCCGCCAGCTGGAGAAACGCCGGCGTCTGGTACGCCGGAGCAGTGGCGGAAGTAGATGGAGAAGAACCCCATGAAGAAGAGAGCGGCGATAAGGATCACGACGATCACAGCCATGGCTGGACTTAGCTTGCCGTAGTTGTAAGGTTGGTTTGTTGGACCGGGCTGTGCCTGACTCGCCGCTAGATCCGCCGATGATAATAAAAGCAAGAGAACAATCGGCAAAACGCCGGAAAACCCCATATGTGGACTCTTGTGATCAGAGCTTCTCATGTTTTTTTTTTTTTTGCCGTTTGTGTGTTTTTTTTTGTTGGCTCTTGGAGAAGAAGAAAGTGAGTTTTAATTATAGCGTAAAAGGGAGTTTTTGAAGATTCACAGAAGAAGAGAGATGTGTATAAGTGATGACGTCAGTATTTGTATCAGTCTTTGATTTCCACGTGGCACAAAGGAAGGTTCCTCCAATCAGTGGATATTAATTTTTCTTTCTTTTCACACTATTATAAATTATATACTACTTCATTTGCAAATTTTTCTCTCTTTTGTTTGGTTTCAAATTATAGAAACATTAGTTTGGTGTTTAGTTCTATGAATTATGAAACATCATCCCTAACACAATTGTATTTGAAGTGCATGTATTTGTGAGTTGTAAGTGTTAGCATCGTTCTTTTCAGTTTTTTACCTTCTATTTTTGTTCATGGCTTGTTTTGCATAGTTTCCACAATTTTGTTGAATGGAAGTCTTTGCCTAATTTTATCGAATACCTACCTATAAAGTATGTACTATCATTTATTTTAGTTCTCGTTAATTTTATTGACATACGCTGATACGCCTTTGTAGGCCTTAATATACATAAGCCATCCATTTGCATGCGTAACAATCAGATTTTTTAACCCATCATTACCACTTTATAACGAGGAGCTATGTTTGGATAACATTTGGGACAGCTATTTTTGTTGGTGATTTCTTGTTTTAAAACTATGCTTAAACTTCTCAATTGTCGTTTTCACTTAATTGGATGTCACGGAAAGGACTTTTTGTTTTGGGTTAAAAAGTTTCAACGGTTATTTTGGAACCTCTTTCATACATGCCAACATGAAGACTCATTTTCATAAATTATTTAGTTGTTTTCCCTTATTTATTCTATAATAAAAAAGTTATTTCTATCAACAGAAATATCTTGTGATAAAGAAAATTTAGAAATCTATACTTGCCACTCAAGTAAAAGAAACTCAAAAGAGACGACAAAAGTCCTAAAGAATCGGGTTCTCCAATTAATAGAATAAAGAAGAAATTTTTTAAGCCATTCGTATTTCGCAAATAGCAACTTGTGTGTGTGTGTGTTTTTTTTTTCTTTTCTTTTTAAAAGGCCATCAGCAAAGTTATGCCTTTAAAACTCGTTTACTCGTTGATCATGAAGCTTTGACAGTATTATCTTAAAAGACGAAAAATAAATGATGACAAACCAACAAAATTAAATAAAGAATAGTTGGAATGTTTTCTATAAATATATTCGGCTCCCATAAATCAAACACTTTAGCGAACGTTGTTGGAGTTGGACCCCTGTGGGTCTGCTGCGTTGTGAGTTAAATTTATTATCAAGGAAGATGACTCCCGCCGCCGGCGACAGAACGCGACCCAATCCTATCGCGTTATCTCACACAATAAATGTAAGTGATCTTCAAAATCAATTAAAATTCTATTACGAGTTATAAAAACGTTCATGACTTCACAGATTTGAAAAGTATGTTCCATACTACGATATATAGAAAAAAAAAGATAAGTAATCCAGGGGAAAAAAATTTACATAAGTTTATTCTAACTTTAACAGTTTAACTTGACCTCTACTTTTTCTTTTTCGTCTTTCTAATATAATTGCAAATTGCAATTATATTAATATATATAGCAGCATGGATTTTAATTAAAATAAATACTTGATTGTTAATAAAGGAAAAAGAATCAACGGTCGATACGTGGTGGCTTTATTATTGGTAAATTGGTCATACTCGTCGGGTCAAACAAGCGAACGCTGACTTTGTTTTTTGGTCACCAATAATAATAGTTATGAGTTATGACTTATGACTTTTTAAAGAAGTGAAAACAGCACGCATAAACTACTCGCCGTTTTGTGCCAAGACACAGAAGTAAGAAGAAGAAATGACTGCAGGGAAGAAGGCCAACACAATCTTACTTGGTATCCTAAAGAGAAAAAAAAGTTTGTTACTTATGTGAAAACGAAATCTATTAAATATGGCATAAAAAGCTTCATGTTTTTCCCTAAAAAAAAACAACTGAACCATGTGAATGTTGAATGCTTTTTTGACTAAGTTCCCTCGTGGTTGAATCCTTAAAAAACCGGTAAAACCCAATTGAATCATTTGGAATATCAAATCTTATTTTATTTTACTTTAGAAAGGCATTTGATAAGTTATGAATTATGATTAGATCAAAACCACAGAAGTTTGATGTACCATGTATGCATATCTTACCAACTTAAGGTTTGATGTTAGTCAGATGGATGCATATCTTTATAGACAATTTCGATTACCTCTTGTTTTGTATTTTCAGGATTCTTGGTAAGTAGGTATTGGCACACCTGAATCCTCTGTGAGTTTCTTGTAAGCGTTTTGCAGTGTTCTCGTTACCGGTCCAACTTTTCCGTCACCAATCACACGCCCATCAATCTTCACAACCTGTGACAAAAAGGGAAACAGAGGAGATTATGCTTAATGATTATTTTTTCCATGGTTTAAGTTACACCCCTTTACAAAGTTAATATCTTTTGGTTAGTGAATGTCATCGATTCAGGTGCAGAAAAAATGTTTTATTCGTAACCTACTAGAGGCTCTACATACCGGGCTTAGTTCTCCCATAGTTCCTGTTGTCCAAACCTGAAAAATAAAAACATTGTCAGATTTTGTCTAGAGAAAGAGAGAGAGAGATGCAAGGCGCATATAACTCAATTTGACCAAGCAGAAAGAACCTCATCAGCTGTGTGGAATTCGGAGAGACTGATTCTTCGTTCTACTAAGATGAACTTCTCTTTCACCACAAGCTCCATGACCTTTAGAAAGATCGAAAAAAAGAAAGAACGGTTTATATAAACCCTCAATAACAGAATGTGAATTTCTCTCCTTACAGTAGTTCTGGTTATGCCTGGGAGACAGTAATCTGCGTGAGGAGTAATAACACAGCCTTTCTTCACCATGAACTGCATCACAGAAAGTAAATATGTTAAAAACTTGAGCTTTTTCAATTTCCATCGACTTTTCATTACGAAAGCGTGTGGATGAATGAATAATCAATGGCATACTTACAATGTTTGTTGCATTGGTTTCAGACACATAACCATCCTTGTCAAGCATAATGGCGTCCGCAGCATTCGCATTGTTACTTTCAATCTAGTTGTTCCGTTGCAAAGAAATTAATCTCACATTAGCAATGTCAATTTTTTGAACTTTCATGTTTTGAAGACAGTACCTTTGCTAGTATGTTGTTGAGAAGGTTGTTGTGATGAATCTTGGAATCCAAATTCTGACAGAACAAAAGAATCAAAGAAATCAACAATTTTGACAGACAAGGCATAATGAAGATAAATGTGGAACCAAATTCATACATTAGGTGAATTGCGGCGTGTAGTTGCAGTCACCAGCACAATTCCACCATCATTGTCATACACCGGAGGCTTCCATTCGGCAAGCACTGCATTATTTGAAAGAACAGAACACAAATTATTCATGCAAGCTTAAACTCCAGAGTAATCATTTTCCAATCATGATGGTTAGGATAAAGCTGAAAGGTTACCAATAAGTGTGCATCCATATTGATTAAACGCAGGGCTCATTCCAGAAGTTACCTTAATCAAACAAGTTTCATAGTTTTCTTTAGACTAAATCTTCTTACATCGGTTTCAAAGAAACTTGAAATAAATGTAATATACCTTTTTGCCTCGAGTTAGAGACAACCTGATATGTGTATTGTCAAACATACCATTTGTTATGAGAGTTGTGAAGATTGCTTCTTTTATCTGCATGTTTTGCCACAATAAAGCTATCATAGTAACTTCGTTTTAACAGAAAAAAACTTAGCATAACGACCATCAGAACTCAGAAGCTTACCTCTTCACGCGCTGGAACATTGTCGAAAGCCAGGGCCTTTGCTGAGTCAAATAGCCTAATCCAGTATTGCAACATATAAAACAAGATTGCTTAGAAAACTCTGTTAATTCGCTTATTGGTTTCTGCATTTGACAGTTCTTACCTATCTAGATGTTCTTCAAGCTTGAATATCTTCCCCTTGTAAATCCGAAGTCCTTCCCATACCGAGTCACCGCCTTGTACAACTGAGTCAAAAACAGAAACCTAAACAAGAACATAATGATCAGTGTTGAAAATGCAAATCACAAACATGAATTGTTGAGTGTTATTCCACATTTCAAACACACCTTTGCCATATCACGAGGCAGAATCTCATCACCGACCCATGCAAGAAGTTTTGCGTTTTCAGGAACCGGGAGACTAGGAGGAGGCAAGGGACTGCTCAAGAGGGAGGACCTGTGCTTCACATGGCTCCTAAGAATGTTGTAAAGGGGTAGACTTTGCTCCAACAAATCGTAATGAGACAGAGGGAATGACTGAAAAACAAGAATACCGAACATGTTTAGATCGTATGAAGAATCATTAACCACAGCAAACCAGAGCCTTACCCGAGGACACTTTTCTGGAGACGAGAAACCAGTTGATTTATGCACACTCTTGTACCACCATGGTGCCCATCCTCCATCTTCTGGTATAGGGCCAGCTTCCCATCTTAAAAAAAAACATAAGAAACAAAAGAGAAATTATAGTTTCAACATTTTTAACATCCAAGAGAAAGCCAAGGAGAGGACCTACTTAAGCATAGAAGCTTGAAATGGAATATCCAGATCATCGCAAAGACCGCGTAATGTGGTCTGCATATATATGGATGGCATAACACATGTACGGAGTAGACAGTAAACAATTAAAGGAAATGAAATCTTTTGTGGCATGTTTAACATATTACAGAAACAAAACCTCAGGATCTCGCTGAAGCTCATCAGCATCGATGACTGTAGGTGGAGTTCCCATCTGACATAGATCACTGTATATAGAGACTAATTCCCCCAAGCCTAATTCGAGAAACGATGGAGGGTGTATTTTCTCAAAAGAAGGCTTCAAAAAAGGATAAAACATTAGATAACACATTGACTAAAGAACAAGAGATCTTAAAAGCACATTGGATCCAGGCATAGAACCGGTGTTTGATGAGAAAGCTAACCAGAATGTTAAGAGGATTGCGTATCAATATGAAATGCTTTCCTTTACTCATCAGTTCACTTGGCAAACCAAAA
>NC_025685.1:1714363-1736649 GCF_000633955.1 Camelina sativa | reverse complement strand
AAAAAAAAAAAAAAAAAAAAAACAGAACAATAGACTATCTTTTAGACAATTGACAACAAAGACTGTGTGAAAATATGATTCTTGAAGTTTTTCAAACAGTGTTTTCACCTTACAATACCGGTACTTCTTTGATCCTGATCCATATATGACATCTTTCACAACTTTATCTCCATTGCACTCCTATTTCAATTACAAGGCTGAAAATTAAACTTGGTTTACTCAAAGAAAGACTAGTAAGGCTAAATGCGAATCAGGTACTAAATATAGAGAGACATACCATCTTGGAGAGAACATCGTCTCTGTATGGCCTATCAAAACCTGTAGCTTTAAGAAAAGCTGCATATAATGGCTCATCGACAACTTCAGTATCATCTCTCTGAAAATATGGACACAACATCAAATTCCAAAAGAAGACCAAAGCGTTTCCACAGTGACTGTTTCTAGGGATCTCATGTTTTTGGATGATCATAAACTTTAGAGCTAACATTCATATTCTTAGATAAATAAATTGTCAAGAAAATAGAAAAAAAAAAGAGTTGGGAAGATACCTGAGAAAAGGAGTACATGAGGCTGGTGCTGAGAGATCTTGGTGCAGACCATGAGTGAATCACCTCTGGTTCTGTCATTGAAGACGGTGATCAAACCAAAGCGGAACTCTCAACTCTGGTCTCTGTGATTACAAGTTTAGTTATTAATAATACCACTAAAGTAAGTGAACTAGTGAAGTGTAAAGTGTGTCAATATAACAACACCACCATAACCTCCCAAAAAGATAATAACGACAAGAATTTGGACAGAAACCTTGCACGCATCTCAATTATTTTTTTTTTTAATCTTTTTTTTGTATAATGTTGCTTGGAATTTAGTAAGAAAAAAAGATACTCCTACCAACTTTGTGTTGCCACTAAAATAGAATAGAAGCGCTTGAAAATAACGTAAGAGATCCCAATTTAATAGTATAGATAGGGAATCGTGGTTGAATAATCGGAATTCGTCATCCCCACTGTAACTGTTGGTGGTTTCCTCATCGTTACATTGCCTTTTCAAAAATTCCGATTATCTGGACACGATATGGCGAAGCCCCGGCGAGATTTTTGGTAGAGAACCTAAAACAGTAAAAAAAGGATACTGGGCTTACCAGGCCTTATTGGGCCAAACCTAAACGACACGCACCTATATGCAAATTACCTCTTTAACTATGAGAGCTTAATTAATTAATGCCTGGATCTATTCACCACATTGATACAACAGTTCCAGATTAAGAATAGTGATTTTGACATCAGAAATTTTCTATCATATATATATTTTAGACACTGCATTCCCTTTTCTTTTCTGTTTTTTTTTTTTTTAATATAAATTGTTATGCAATCTTATTATATATATAAAATTTATCTTCGACTTTTTATTTTAAAAAATTATAATCGCATGTTGATACTTATGTAAATGATTCCTCTCCCAATTGGCTCTTTTTATATTTGTTGTTAAAGAAAAAAAAATTATATATATATATATAAGTATCACGTTTGATCTTTTGATATAATAAAATATATATATATATATATAAACAAAATTCAAAAGGGGATAGGAAACCATAAGCCTTTCACGTTTGCTCACGCAGACACGCATGAAATAGTTTGGTCTAATGGGTGATAAAATAAATACTTTTAATGCAAAGTCAGTAGTATACACAATCATAAAGACTTAAGATCCAAGTCAAGATCATTTGCAGACACTTATCTTATCTTCAGACCATAAAACCACCCGTACGTTGATAATCTCTACTCATAATGGTTCTAAGTCTAATTAAGACCGTTAATTTTAATATATCGAGCCTTATCAAACTGATGTGTGATTCCTTGTATAAAAAAACAAAAGATTGTCACGAGAGGACTTTGATCATTTTGTTTCTTTTCATATTTCCAACCAAAATACATTCCCACTTTCAATAATTACTACACTCACGCACGTATACATACAAAGATATATATGACGTATTTTACATTTTTTTTTTAATTATCTATGGATACAAATGTATGCAGTTTATATATATATAAATGTGTATTTGTATGATTTAATGAGAAGACCAAAAATAAATTGACTAAGCAGCCATGGAAAACCTTTTTCTTACATTATCACTATTTGTAGCCATCTCTCATACTCTGCCTCATCTCGCCGGTTCTTTTCCGATTTCTCATAATTTTCCGGCGGTTTTCAACTTCGGAGACTCTAACTCTGACACCGGAGAACTCACATCCGGTCTTGGATTCCTTCTCCAGCCTTCCTATGGACAAACCTACTTCAAACCTCCATCTTCCGGAAGATTTTGTAATGGACGTCTCATCGTCGATTTTCTACGTAATCTCATCATTCATCGTTTCTATATATATATATATATATATATATATATATTTTTTTTTACTAGAAGTGTTGCAAGAATTACAACAAACTAGTCGACTGAAAAACATGACTTTTGATATAACGCTGTTTTCACGCTCATGTAACTTACCCATTGTGAGGTGGTGGTATATATGGAGTCTTACTTATGAATGATAAATTAATTAACATGACAAGTTTTTGAATGGGCTTTTATGTTTTTGTAGTGGAAGCAATTGATCGGCCCTATTTGAGACCTTATTTAGATTCGATAAGCCGACAAAGTTACCGGAGAGGCTGCAATTTTGCAGCGGCTGGGTCAACGATTCAGAAGGCAAATGCTGCATCGTATAGCCCCTTTGGTTTTGGTGTTCAAGTCTCTCAATTCATCACCTTTAAGTCCAAAGTCATTCAACTGATACATCAAGGTAAATAAAGATCATATTATACCAAAATTTTAATCATCAACAATTTAGACTTTAGTTGAAGACCTTTAGTACCGAGGACCCAAATATGCTACCTTGGTCTGTCCAAACGAACATTTCTTAAGGTTGGCATAGAACTGGTTTTGTTGAAGTAGCCGAAGAACAATTTCCAAGTGTTGCAGATGCTCCTCGAGGCTTGGGCTGTATACTAGGATATCATCAAAAAATACCAGCACGAACCTGCGGAGATAGGGTCTAAACAGGTCGTTCATCACACTCTGGAAGGTGGATGGAGCATTGGTAAGGCCGAAAGGCATCACCAAGAATTCATAGTGTCCTTGGTGCGTCTTGAAGGCTGTCTTGGCCACATCACTACTCCTGACCCGTATCTGGTGATACCCCGACTTGAGATCCAGCTTGGAAAAGACCACTGCACCATTAAGCTCATCTAGAAGTTCTTCAATCACAGGAATAGGGTACCGATATGGAACCGTCACCGTGTTCAATGCCCTGTAGTCCACGCAAAACCTCCATCCTCCATCTTTTTTCTTCACTAATAGCACCGGACTGGAGTAGAGACTCACGCTAGGGCGAATGATGTGTGCATCCAACATCTCCTGGATCAGTTTCTCTATTTCATTAATTTGATCTTTTGTTTTTCAGATGAAGAGCTCGAAAAATACTTACCGTCCGAATATTATTTCAAAAATGGATTATATATGTTTGACATCGGACAAAATGATCTTGCCGGAGCATTTTACTCCAAGACATTTGATCAAGTTCTTGCTCTGATTCCTACAATCTTGGATATATTTCAAGATGGAATAACGGTCAGTGTTTTTGCATGAATCTTTTCCTTTGTTTAATTAAAACATACTTAGTTCAGCTGGCGAAAATTATTAGATCAGGTTAGTTGTCACTAAGTTTGAAAACAACAATATATTAGATGAAACGATATTATACGATTTGTTACATTTGTAACATGAATAATAAATAAATAAAAACATGAATAATCAAATGTTTTCGGATTGAAAAATGTATGGAGAGATATATATCAGTTATTCAAAATAAGATGATTTAATTTGTGTGCAAGTAATTTGAGAATTGAGAGTATTTGAATTTTATATGAGAAATAGGTTTAAGTACCTAAACCAAGTCATATAAGTATTACCACTCTTATTAAACTTTGTTTACTGATTTTTTTTAATATATATATATATAGAGATTATATGCAGAAGGAGCAAGAAATTTTTGGATACACAACACAGGGCCACTTGGGTGTTTGGCTCAAGTTGTGTCACTATTTGGGAAAGACAAATCAAAGCTTGATGAGTTTGGTTGTGTCAGTGACCATAACCAAGCTGCTCAGCTTTTCAATTTGCAGCTTAATGGTCTTTTCAAAAAACTACCTCAACTATATCCCGGTTCCCATTTCACATACGTAGATATCTTCTCGATCAAATCCGACCTCATTCTGAATCATTCCAAATACGGTACACGTATTATTATTAGTTCACTCTTCTGATTAGAAAGTATTAGTTCACTGTTTGAAACCTTTTCTGGTCTGATAATAGGTTTTGATCATTCGATAATGGTATGCTGTGGAACGGGAGGACCGCCACTGAACTTCGATGATCAGGTTGGTTGCGGTGAGACAGCAACATCAAATGGTACAATAAAAACCGCCAAACCTTGCATTGATAGCTCTAAATATGTTAGCTGGGACGGCATTCACTACACTGAAGCTGCAAACCGGTTTGTTACGCTACACATTCTCACCGGTAAATACTCTGAGACGGTGTCGTCTCAAAATCTATAGCAATGTAACTGAGAAATTTACCATTATCATTTTCCTTATGCAGACATAATAAAAACTGATTAAATGGATCATTTCCAATAATTCAAGATTTCTTAGCCAACATATAAAGGGAACATTTTTTTTGTAACTTTCTTTCACAAAGACAAGTGCTTTGACACAAGAAAATGAATCTTCAAACTTTCATGTAATGGGTGTTATAAAGATGTGTATCTATAGACCAGATACAAGTTTGTACACACTTTTCCACCAACTAAGAAATCAGAGAGCTTTATCAAAATCCAATTTTTGTCCAAATTCTGTAGTTAATGGTCTCTTCTCATGTATCCTTTTGTTCTGTAAAATTATCAGCAGCACTTTCCATTGTATAACTCTGCCTCATTGTTATATTCTGAACTCGTTAGCAGATTTACTCTTTTCCCCTCTACTTCATCTTCTTCTTCTTCAGTGGGCTCAGCCTCGCACTCTTGATCCGAATCTGTCATATGATCGAAGAAATCACCAAAATACCACTTACAATCATCTTTCCATTCGCCTTTATGTGCGTTAACCCGCCATTTCTGATCTGCAATCATCTCTGGTGACAATCCCCAGGCCGTCAACTCTTCCTCTGTGTGATGAATCGCCAAGCTATAATCACCTCCCTGTCCTAATTCCATAACTCTGATCTCGCTGTTCCCGGGATTGTTTAGTCCCTCAAATTGTTCCACGGTCCACTTGAACCATTTCATCAGAAACACGCGCGATGTTAAGCCGTGGGAGACAATCACAAAGTTCAGCTCATGACTCGGATTGATGTGTAGTCTGTTCATGTCGATGTCTCTCCATAGAGACTCTAGGAAACCTGTCAAAGAAAACGCAAAAATATCGAATCTTGAGTTCATTCACACAAAAGCAAAGAGAAGACAAAACGACAGCAGCAATGAGGTGAGCTATATATGCTTTTGCCAAGCCTCTAATTTTATTCAAGACCACAACTTCAAAACCGCAAAACAGAGTTTCAGCAAAATATAACAGAATGGATCAGAGACTTCATGACAACTGAATGTAACAATCTAAAGATGTGATCAGAAACATAACATCAAGCAACCAATTCAATCAATCTAAAGGTTGTGAGATCGATTTGGTTTATAGTAATTGTTCTGTTACTCAACCAAAATATTCATTTGCCACTTTCACAGGCCAGGATCTGAATTCTGAATCCAGCTTAGCTAAACTAATCAATCACCACAGATCAGAAAATATGGAAGGAAGGGAAAACATACTGGAGACGCGATCGAAGACGTCGGCGGCGGATTCACCTTCCGGGAAGCGATAGAAAAAGCGGCCAAATCGTTCTCTGACCTTTTTGGTGGCTCTCATACGCTCTTTAACCTGGAAATTCCCAAAATCCTGTTCCCTAATCCGACATTCCTCGCGAACACCAATCACACGGCGACGGGAGAAGGAGCGTCCGATCTCACGGAGCGTAGATCGGGTACGATCGTAAGGAGAAACGTAGAAGTAGACACGCCACTCGGGGGAAGAAGGATTGGAGGAAATCAAGGCGTGGAGACGAGCTCCAGCTTCCTGAGCCTGAAGCAAACCGGAATCGGTTAACTGGATCTTGTGATCCGGAGTCGTTGTGTATGCCGCTGTGTCTAGATTCCCTTCCGATTCACCGTGCCGTACAAGGATGATCCTCTTCGGTAGCAATTTATTCTCCGGACTCATCGAATCTGAGAGAGAGAGAGAGATACACAATTTTTCTTAGGGTTTGGTTTTTTTTTTTCTTCCTCCTCGGAATCTGAGAGAAATTTGCCAAAACTCAAAATTGGATTGTCAAGTAGAATCGTTCATCTTCTTCATCCTCCAGATATTAGATTATGGGTAATATGTGTTAGTGGTTCGTTTGCATTACCTTCTTGCTCAAGCTTAAGCACCCCCACCACCCCAAAACCAAACAAGAGAGACACTTTCAATTTCTTTTCTGTTTTTTTTGTTAACTAAATTATATTATATGTACGTAATATTTTTAAGCCTAAAGTAAAATAACAAAGTGTGTTTTGTAAAATTTGTATTTTATTTCTGTTTTTTTTTTTTTTTTTTTACAGTAAAGTAAGTAGAGAGAGATTAAACAACAACTACAACGAAAGATTCCAATATCATAAACAGATTTACGAAATTGTATGATTAAGTAATTATAATATTATCCACGTCTGCTCCATTACACCTGATAAATTAAAGTTTTATATGCTTTTATTATTAAAATACAGATTTAAAGGAATGTGGAGAGTTTTTGTAATTGGGTGGAACAAGATTTGATAATGTCAAAATGGCGTCGAACAAGTCGATATTGTTCGTTTCTTTCTCAAGAGTGTATATTATTATTGAACAAGCCAAACAAACCACTAACGGTTTACAAGGATGATTAGTATAACGAGAGTCCAAAAGTTCGGTTTCTTTCTTGTGTGCCCTCTCTTCCGTTGACTTGCTTCATGATCTCTGTTGTCCACATTGGGCTTCCGGTTATACTTATTGTGAATGTAACCTAGGTTTATTGTACTTTGTGTACGTTTACGGCGTAATCAATTAACGTAAGACAATCTCAGCTTCTTCACGCTTTCTTGTGGTTGTCGCGTCTTTGGATTTGATTCGAGAGGGACTCAAGAATGCGGGTCAAGAGGTTAAGCTTGCTTACGCATTTTAGAGAGACAAGCTACGATTGGGTTTTTTACTTCTTGCCTAATAAGAATCATTTCCATAACGTCATCATGGTTGGCTGAGGTTTCTGAGTTTGTAAAGGCGGTGTTAAAGAAAGAAAGGAGGCTACTTAAAACAGAGCCAATTCAATGTATTGATGGACAAAAGTTTAAAAAGAAGGAAACAAAAAAGAAACCCTCGGTTGCTTTTGTTTTATTTCAAGTGTGTCCACGCGACGCAACACCGAAAATGGCAAAGTTGTACTGAAAGAAGAATCAACAAGTTCTGCATTTTGCGTGCCACTTCCTTTTCTTTCTTCATTTCCTCAATGATGTAAACTTTGTTTCTGAAGGCTTTCTCCATCGACTCTAGCTCCACCGCATAGGATTCTGTTCCAATTTCTCGCTTCTGTTGCTCGCCAGTCAGTCCATTTTCTCGGCTCGGTAATTCACACAACACAGATGCACTTCTCTTTAGCATCGCCAAGTTGCGCTCTGCTCCATTCCAGCGACTTCTACTTTTGTTTTCAGAGCACCCATAGCTTCTTCGAGCCGTACGCGATCCTCTTCGAATATAGCCTTTACGATCTTCAATGATTCACATTGACTCTCCAAAATATTCTGTGCTGTGAGCAAACTCTCGCCCTCAATCTCCTCTGTAGCTGTTGTTTCAGCCGTCTTCTTTGATTTTAAAACCATTGCCTGAAGATCCTCTACATGCCTCTTCTCCTCAACAAGTGCTTTATCAGCTTCTTCTCTCTTGAGCTCAACTTGCGCAAGGGAATTGCTTAGCTGACCAACTTTGCAGCTAAGCTTTTCATTAATTTTGGTTTGAGAATCACAATCCTTTTGCAGCACAGCAACAGTGTGCGCTAGCTCATCAGCCTTTTGATTCAGCTCAAAAAGCTTTGCCTCCCGACCAATCTTGTCCTTGTTTACCACTTCGATCAACACTTCTCTCATCTCCCTCTCCTTCACCAATTTATCGTTTTCAGATTTCAATTTCCCAATCACAGTCTCCAAATCAGATTCTTTCTCCTCCAACCGAACAACACACTCCTTCAACCGATTCGCTTCCTCACTCTGCAAATCAAACCGGTTCTTGATTAAGTCCCTCTCATCACAGACCTTCCTAACCTCTTCCGTCTCCATCTCAACCTTACCCATAAGCTCATTTCTTTCCCCTCTCAAAACCCTAATCTCGCTCTCCCCATCACTCTTCTCTCTCATCAACCTCTCTAATTCAACACCTATCTCTCTAACCCGGGATTCAATAAGATCAAAAACCGGACCCAATTCAATCTTCAACCCGAAATTCTCATCACTCACCTGTTCTAGCGAATCGTCCTGAACTGATCTCTTCTGCGTAAACTGTTTGACAAGGACGGCGTGAAGAGACTTCAAGATCTGGAACTTCTCCTCCAAACACCCGTACGTGTTCTTCCATGGAAGACTCGATTTCTTTCCCGTTACCGGTGCCGTTACGCTTACGCGACGCATCCTAGTTAGCGGTGCCGTAACCTTTACCGACGCTTTGTCCATTGATTAGGGTTTTGAGAGAGAGCTAGAAACGAAACGTTTTCTGTTTTGTTTTGTTTTGTTTTATGGTGGCGAAGATTAGGTAAAGAGAATCAGATCGTTGAGAGAATTTCGGTGTGTTATTCATTGATCATTTACAACTACATATAGACTCCACAATCTGATATCTAGGAGTATCTACAGAAATATATGCTTCGGAGCCTGTTGAGTGCCATTTGTAAACCAATCCCATTCCCAATATGTATTAGGGTTTTGATTCCTCAGTTTCAGATGTCATCTCTTTTTAAAAAAAAAAACTACTAATGATTTGGTTAAAGATCAGAAAATATGTGCACGTGGCCTTGCCTTCATTTGCCAATTTTTTTGTGAGGCCTTAAGAAAAAAACACATATCATGTAAAAGAGTTTAGTATTAAAATTTCAGATATAATAATGTCTTTATGTAGGATACAAAAAGATTTCCATCAAAAATACGATGAAAGAAGAGAGACAACGAAAGAATGAGATTTTTCTCGATTAATGATTTAGTCATCAAGTCCAGTTGTAAGAAAGATATGTATGTCACTATTACGGCCACAAAAGGAAAATTTTTGAGTTACAACGTATCTAACATGTCTTGTTCAATAAAAGTATTGGTATAAAAGGTTGCGTTTGGAAAACACCAACAATAAACTTTTAATAGCTTGGCAAATTTTGGATAGTGGAAATGGATATATTTCTTGTCCTTTTCACTTTTTTTTTTTTTAATGATTCCTTTCAGACCTTTTCTTTAATCTCAAAATTAATCATTACGTTGATGAACAAGCCTTAGCTAAAAAGATTAAAAACCATCTGATTGCTGTTTGGAACGGGCTTCGTTTTGGAAGACTTCATGTATATATTCTTCTTATGGGAAATTCAAATCTTCTAAGTATACAATAAGTGGTCCTGAAAGAGAAGATTCATGAATGCATATACAAAACCGAGTTTTTCGACTCAATTGGTACTTACTCGTTAATGATTATGAAGGACCGCAAAAGGAGCCAATATTTACAACGAATGAGTATGGGTGGTAGTGGTAGTGTGGTACACAAATTGACAATCCTATATATCAACACTATTAATTGCTACTGAGAGCGATCAAAAATAACGTGTGATTAGACATATGGGATACTGGGATGGGCATTGGATTTGGTGGGATGGGGTGGGGTCTCACTTGTTCCCACCAATGCTTTGATACTTATCTGACTCTCCACCATATTCAACAATCAATCATTCATGTTCAAACACCCACAAGAAAAAAAGAAAAAAATTCATTCATATCAATGATATGAAGAATGATATAATACCGTATGATGACGCAAAATAAAGTGATGTTGTTATTTGTTTTACCAGCAGCAGCATCATCATCAGCATGTTGGAAACAGAAACACGTTACACTATCACTATGCTTGGCTTTACCTATAATTTAGCGAGTTAGTTAATATATCTCCCGTTTCAAGTTTTCTACTTTAGAGTCTTCGTTTTCTCAACTAACTCTCATACATATATAGTCTTCACCGATATCAAAAATAATAAAAATATAAAATAATCACAATGACATGTTCATTTGTAAACCATTCTTTGTTTAAAAAGAGTTCTAGGAACTAATATTCTCCGGATCAAAAAAAGATACTTAAGGCACAAATATTCCTTTACCTCAAAAAAAAAAAAAAAAAGAATTTATCCAGTAACTTTCGGCATGTCTATTTCTATATGTTTTAAAAAATACTCTCCGTTGATTAATATATGCGTATCATCAAGTTGACAAACAAGTTTTTAAATAACACTAGTTTTAAAAAAAAAACTATTGGGGATTTATTTATTATGTGAATATGTTTGTATAGTGAAACAAAAAAGGTAAAAACATAACTGTAAATCTATCTTCATAAACGGTAACCAAATTTAACGGATATCTTGGTCTTTTTTTATATAATTTTGTACTGTCATAGTCTCATAGAGTTTTTTTCCTTTTTAGAATATACGTGCATATATTTATTATTTAATAAACAACCCTCTTTTTCAACTTATTTTTTAAACAACGCTCATTTAAAAAAATATTAGGGATGTTCGTAAAATAATTTGAGTATTAAATTTTTTGAAAAATAGAACTGTCAATTTAATGAACGGTACATAAGCAAGTACAGCGGATATGTCATATTCTGGTCAATTTTGGTAGCCTTTATTTACAAGTACATGTATTTATTTCTAATTTTGTAACGCTCCTGACATGAATGTGTAACACGTTGGACTTGAGTAATTTGGATAGTCTTCAACCATGTTTTAAAGGTATACTAATAAGTTAAATTATGAAATAAATAATATTCTTATTACATAACTTTAATCAAAATATTAATTACCTATACAAAAAAAATACATAAACTATTAGAACTAATACAAAGAAAAAAGAACGTGCAACTTGTATCCAGCACAGATAATGAGCCAAATTCACTTAAGAAAGTTGTCATTATTATCTTAGTACAAAGGAACGACCAAACTCGAAATTATTGGAAGGTAAGTTAATACTATATTCAAGATCCCAATTCTATATATCAAGCCCACTTGTCCAAATTATGAAGTGATTAAACCTTACAAGTAAACTCTCTGTCTCTCCCTCCCTCTCATCTCTCTCTCTCTCTCTCTCTCTCTCTCTCTCTCTCTCTCTCCAATATCAAAATCAAGAAGATATATTCTTGTTTCTTTCTAGGGGGGAGATCTTTGGAAAGAGAACAAAATCGTAAGAATGGTGGTGGAGGAGGAGGAGAACAGAGGCATGGAGGAAGGGCTTCTTCTTCCTCACCAGAACGACAGAGATGATCGTCATGTAACAGCTTGTGTGATTCTCAGCACTTTTGTCGCTGTTTGTAGTTCCTTCAGCTATGGATGTGCTGTGAGTTTCTTAATTTCTCTCTTTAATTAATTACTCTCGATTTCCTTTTCTTTGATGGATTTTTTGTTATTCCTGTAATTTCTTGGACGTTGTTAGGCTGGTTATACTTCAGGCGCTGAGACTGCTATCATGAAGGAGTTAGACCTTTCTATGGCACAGGTACGAATCTTTTACTTAACAGTTAACATTGATACCCCAAAAAATAAACAAGTATCGATTTTTTTTGTTTTTCCTTTGTAGCTTTTATCACTATATTGTAGTAATACCCAATTAATCATGCTCAAAATGCATAATTACTTGTTGAATTAAAACATCAGCTGCTTGTAATTTTTTTTCTTTGTATGGAGTTCTAAACTATGAGACCCTCACCCAACAAGCCAGGTTGGTACGAAGATAATGAAATTGATAATATCTGTATGCAGTTACGTATAAAGACATCACTGATCACTGATAAATAATAATAACTCGCTTTCGCAACTGAAAATAGTAGTAGTAAATTGTGGTTCATAGTTTTGACTTAAGAGTATAGAAACTTTGTTGGGAAATACATTTGACTACTGAGAGACATCTCTGTTCTGTACACAAACGACTTTGAGAGATGCATATGTGATACGTAACTTAATATTTAAAAAAATGAATATAGTTAAAAATTAAGTATATAGCTGTATTTTAAAATTATATTAGTAATCTCGTTATTATTTTAGGTATCGAATATGGTACTAGCTTTCTGACAAATTTCATATGATATTTAAACTAATCAAAAGAATACACGAGCGCTTACTTACCTAAGAAATAAACAATCTAATTAAACAAGTGATTAAATATATATGTAGTGTTTGTAATAATAATATTTAATAGAGACAAAACAAAATTAGCATTTAAAATATGACTAACATAATTAAGTGTGCTTGACTCTCAATTTGTTTGTTTGTTATTTGTTTCCCACAGTTTGCAGCGTTTGGTTCCTTCATCAACGTGGGAGGTGCGGTCGGCGCCTTGTTCAGCGGTCAATTGGCAGTCATCCTCGGCAGAAGACGAGTACATTACCGTTTTTACCCTAATTTTCATATAATGAATTATTTAATTATGCACTATGTTAATCTTTTATTTGAAAATGTGTTTAGTAGTACGTAGTATGAGATTCTTCTAATTTTTTGAACCAAAAAAAAAAAAGATTCTAATTTATATTCTTTTTTTTTTGGATGCGATTATAGACTTTGTGGACCTGCGATTTTTTCTGCATTTTTGGCTGGCTCGCCATTGCCTTCGCAAAGGTATAATAAATCCGAAATAAAAACCCTTATTAAATACTAATAACTTGGTTCTTAAAATATCTAATTAATAGATTTGAATTATACTATGTGGGAAACAAAAAGAATGTCTTCTGGCTGGACTTGGGAAGAATTTCCTTGGGCATTGGAGTGGGCTTGATTAGCTACGTGGTAATTACTACTTACTCTATTTACTTTAGCTTTTGTTATTTCATCTACTAGCATCAATATATTAGTATTTTTACAGCAATTTTTGTTCAAAAATTAATTTTGGAAAGTTTTTACATTTAATATCATTTAATGCTTATATTCATATCTAAACAAGTTTAGTTAACTCTCTCTACTATCCTTATAACCAAACAAAATTAAAATACTTTAAATATTCCATATATATAATATTCTAGAATTAATATAGATATTTAGAAGATTTATTCCATATTTAAAAAAAATTATTCTCCTAGCATCTTTTTTTATTTTAAAATTTAAATATAATGCATCATCATATAATACATAAAGTTGATAAAAATTTATATTGTTTCCTGCATATATTGTGATTTGAATTTTTTAAAACGAACATATATTACTCAATTAATATAAAAAATAGATATTGTTTCCTGCATATATTGTGATTTGAATTTTTTCAAACTAACATATATTACTCAATTAATAGAAAAAGTGTGTGTTCAACATGCATATATCGTAAATTTACCGTATATAATAAATTATAGAATTTTAAGAAGTTTATAATTTATAACTGATATATCTAAACTTAATAAAAAATTTAAAATTTTGAAAATACAAACATATTAAATTTTCAAAATAATACAAACAAGTTATATTACATGACGAGTTATATGATATTACATAATACCTCAATAAAGGTTAAATCCTTAATTTACTATTTCAACATCACCAATATAGAATATGTAGAATCAAACTGATTTAATTAAGATTGTATTAAAAAGTTGTTGTGCCGTATACTACAAATTATCAATAAAATTAATAAAAGAATACATTACCAAAAATAATATTAAAATAGTACATTAAAAAAATTAAAAAAAAAACTTGCTCCGGTCATAATCTAGTAGTATTTTTATTTTGGACACATCACTGAAAAGTTGAAAACAACCATTTTAATATCCCAAACGAAGGTCCCTGTATATATTGCGGAAATCACTCCAAAACATGTTCGTGGTGCATTCACTGCTTCAAATCAGGTAACTCTATTATTTTATACTAGTATCTTTTTCTTTTATACAACGTTAGTTTTTTTTTCTTTTAATTGTAACAACCAATTTTTATTTTATTTTTGGTTTAATAGCTTCTTCAAAACAGTGGAGTTTCCCTGATTTATTTCTTTGGGACTGTAATTAATTGGCGGGTAATGGCTATTATAGGTAACGTAATATCTCAAATTGAAAACACGAGTATAGTTTTTCAAACATGTTAGTTTTTTATTTTTTATTTATTCAATATTCATGTACATAATGTCGATTGTATTTATCTCCATTACCCGGTTCAGCTGCTCTTCCATGCGTCCTTCAAGTGATCGGAATATACTATATACCGGAATCTCCGAGATGGCTGGTTGGTTTTTTTCTTTAATATATTGAATTTCGACTATGAGTTTTGACGTAAGTATTTATAGTTTGTACTTCAATCATTAAAAAAAAAAAACTTTTATTGTTTTTTTTTTCAGGCTAAAGTCGGTTCAAGCAAAGAAGTAGAAAGTTCTTTGCATCGACTTAGAGGGAAAGACTTTGATGTTTCAGGTGAATCCGCTGAAATTCAGGTATTTTTTTTTTTGTTAACAAACATTAGCTTTTATTTATTATTTGTATAATTTCTATCTTTTTTTTTGTTAAATTTTTAGTCTAATTTCTTTATAAGTAATTGAGGTTATTTTTTCCCCAAAAAAAAAAAAGATAGTAATAGTGTTTTATACGCTTGCTATGTTTTGTTCAGGTTATGACAAAAATGCTTGAAGAAGATTCAAAGTCCAGTTTCTGTGACATGTTTCAGAAGAAGTATAGACGAACTCTTGTGGTACGGTAACATGTATTGGCGCAATAAGGTTAAAAAGCTAATCATTTTACGTTTGATGAAAGTAACGATTCGGTTTCTATATTAAAAACAAACAGGTTGGAATTGGTCTAATGTTGATACAACAACTATGTGGAGCTAGCGGCATCACATATTATTCAAATGCCATATTTAGAAAATCTGGTTAGAATTTTGTTTCAAAGTCTTAGACTAGTATTTATATACTATATGATTATTACCAGCAATATATAATAATCATCGATATTAATATGCATTTTGCTTCTTTTAACAGGCTTTCCTGAGAGACTTGGATCAATGATATTTGGTGTGTTCGTGGTGCGTATTTTATAATTGTATTTTCTTTATTGAAATCATTTTTCTCAAATCTATTTCGATTATACCTTTACTGATTGTTGTCTTTTACTCTTTGTAGATCCCAAAGTCTTTGGTTGGTCTTATTTTTGTGGATAGATGGGGAAGACGACCACTCCTATTGGTTAGAAAAATAATCTTTGATAAACATTATTGTAGCACAGGACAGTATAATCATTTATTAATATAATCTTTGATAAGCATTATTGTAGGCTTCTGCTGTTGGAATGTCCATCGGGTCCTTGCTTATTGGAGTTAGCTTCACGTTACAGGTTTTTTTTTCTTTCTTTTTTGCTTGTTAAGAGGTCATTGTTATATAGTGTTTTAAGTATATATTAATTGGACTAATATGAGATCACTATCAACACGTATAATGTAAAATACCTCACCTAATAATATGATTTTTAATTCTTTATGATTGTTGTTTCTAATACAGCAAATGAATGTGCTTCCTGAATTGACTGGAGTTTTCGTCTTCGTAAACATTCTGGTAAAATTATAGCTTTTTTTTTAATCAACGATCATTCATTTTCTTATTCATAACTTTTTACATTTGTATTTTTCTGTGGTATTAACTCGTATCACAAATCTTAAATGAAATCTTGTTAGGTCTACTTCGGATTTAGTGCAATCGGTATAGGAGGGTTACCTTGGGTCATTATGTCTGAGGTAAACAACTTTTCTTTTGAAATCTTATAGTATAATAAAGAGTAGAATAAAAATAAAATAGTTTAGCTACTTATGAAAAAAAAGGTTTTATTGTGTTTCTGTTTTTTAATTTTTGTTGCAGATCTTTCCGATAAACATAAAAGTTTCAGCAGGGACGATCGTAGCGTTAACTTCATGGACTAGTGGGTGGTTCGTGAGTTACGCTTTCAACTTCATGTTCGAATGGAGCGCACCAGGTCCTTATTCTCTCTCTATATATAATGATTTTAGTTAAGTTCTTACAAATATTTAAGAGTCGCTTAAAAAAAAAAACACTTAACCACACATAAAAAATAAGAATAAATACGTAAGGTAAAAATACAACTAGAAATACATGTTTTAAAAATCGTTTTCGAAATTTTGACAGTTTTAGAAATGAAAGATGCTTATTTAGAAAATATATCTATTAGATTCAGGTTTTGTTTGATTAAATTCAATAAGCTGACTTTGCGTATTGTTTTGTTGATTATTTATAATTTAAATAGGAACGTTTTATATATTCGCGGCTGTGGGAGGACTGTCATTGATATTTATTTGGATGGTCGTACCGGAAACGAAAGGAAAATCACTGGAAGAGTTACAAGCTTCCCTTACCGGGACAAACTAAATACACATTTACGTTGTAATATATTATTAATATATTGTTTATGAAAAAAATATATAAAATTTATTCGCATATTCTTGATAGTGTTATATATATTAATATATACTATTATACCTTTGCCAAAACAATGGCTTATCTTAGTATTTGGACAACAAATGAATGTCTCACAACTAGGATACATGCCCATTTGTAAATTGTTCTCTATTTCTCGGAAATATATAATCACCCTACTCTTTTATTTCGGATATGCGATGCTCTAGTTGTTGTTTTTTGTTTTTTTTTTTTACACTTATTTACTTTACATTCAGTATCCACCAGATTTTTGGTACATGGGGCATATATATCTGACAGATAATAAAAATACAAATCAATGGAAGAACGTATAATATGGGGCATATCTTTGTTACACAGATTCGACAGTTTCTAAAACGGATTTGCGTAGAACGGTAGTATATATGTTTTGGTTGATCGTTTTGTCGTGTTTCAGATCATGGGTAAAAAAGTTTACAAACTTTATAAAAACGCTGCGTTTTATCTTCTCTCTCAAGATTGTTTTCATTAAATAACAACCGGTACAGTAGCTGGTACATTAAAAGCCGAGTTTATCGCTGATTATGCAATCTCATCTGCTCTTAAATATATAGACAGTAGTATTTCTTTTATTTTTTCGGTTTTCAAAGGATGTACATGTACTATTTTTCAACAATTTCGAGTTAGGGGTTGTCTCTTTGTGAATCGTAAGATAATAATGACAACTTTGAATGTATCCCAAGTGAACTTGGCTCATTATACGTGCTCAATACAAGTTGTACGATTCTTTTGTTTTTTGGGCCTAGCCATTTTTGTTTTGTTTTTACCCCTGTAGTTATAAATTTATTTGGCATTGAGGTGTCCGTCCTATGTTGCAAAGTATCCTGATCGGTCTTTTTCTTCTTCTTCAATAATTTTGATGTTACATCTCGCTACCTAGCTCTCAAGATAATAATAATTGGTTGAAGAAAAAAAAAATAGAAATTCGAAATCGTGTTTTAATAAATAAAGAAGTGTTTGAACCACAGACGTAAATTAAAACACTCTCTCCTCTCTCTCTCTCTCTCTAATCATCCTCTGTTTATTATATCAAATCAAGAAGATTTCTTGCTGTTCTTGGGAGAGAAACTGAAAGAGAAGAGAGATTAAGAGTGGTGATGGAGGAAGGACTTCTTCTTCGGCATCAAAACGACAGAGATAATCCTCGTATCACAACTTGTGTTATCTTCAGCACTTTTGTCGCCGTCTGTAGTTCCTTCAGCTATGGATGTGCTGTGAGTTTCTTAATTTTCAATCTTTACTCTTAATATATTTTATTTTATTTTATTTTATTGATGAATTAATCTTATTGCATTGCATGTAATGTCTTCTTAATTAATCAGACTGATTTAACATATCGGGTTTTTAGAATGGTTATACTTCAGGCGCTGAGACCGCAATGATGAAGGAGTTAGATCTTTCTATGGCACAAGTATTTATCTTTTTTAATTATTTTTATCACGGCTTATTTAATGCCCAATTAATCATGCATGCAATGCACAGTTGCACACAGTTCATAATTATTGTATGAAACATCAGCTGATTGTAAATTTTCTTGCCTGATTAGTGATTATTACTCTCCGTATAAACCATCAGACCCTAACACATAAGGCTCGTCTATATAAAGAAATCGTAGTAGAGAAACTGTGGTTCTTCTGTATACTTAATAATTGTTAGTATTACTATTTATTGTGGTATAAAGTTATGAGTACAGAAAACTTGCTAGGAAATATCTTTTGAGAGACACCTGTACACACACTTTTAGGGAGATGCTGCAACTGTCATACGTAAGTTACATTGGAAATGTGATGTATACGTAGCTGCTTTGGTTCACACAAACAAAAAAAAAGACTGCTTTCAATAAAGTATATAGCTAATTAATGTTTTAAATTTATATTAGTAAATTTGTTCGATTATTCTAGTTATCGAATATGGTACTTTTGAGTTTTGACAAATTCTTTTGAAAAAGGGTTATTGTTTATAAAGATTATTACTATTATTTTTATTTTTTTTGTGCAGTTTTCAGCGTTTGGTTCTTTCCTGAACTTGGGAGGTGCGGTGGGTGCCTTGTTCAGCGGTCAATTGTCAATGATCCTCGGCAGAAGACGAGTGAGTAATCATAGTACATTGAACTATGCTGTTGTTTATTTTTGGTACTAGCTAAGAAAGTAATTTTCGTAGCACTAGCTAGCTAGATTCTAATTTATATTCTTTCTTTCTCTAATTTCTTGTGTGTGCGTGTGTTTGTGGTTAACAATTAAAGACATTGTGGACATGTGATTTGTTCTGCATTTTTGGCTGGCTCTCCATTGCTTTCGCAAAGGTGGAAATACCTAAAACACTTATAACTGATTTCTATATAAATAAATAAATACGTCAAAATATCTAATCATAGATTTTTGAATTTTGTGGAAACAAAAAAGAATGTCTTCTGGTTGGACTTGGGAAGAATTTCCTTGGGCATAGGAGTTGGCTTGATTAGCTACGTGGTAATTATAATTTATTTGTATACTACATTATATATTTTGGAAAAACGTCTTTTTCATACCTAGACAATTACAATATGTTGAATTCATACATCAGACTATTGACTGTGCTTAAACAAATATTAGTTTTAAAATATTTGAATTTCATACATGAATTTTTAATTTTTTGTCTAAATATACATACTGTTAGTATTTCCGTTTAGTCACTATGACGTGGAATCCACATGTACAGAAATATTGAAACGACGTCATTTTGGGTTATGTTGGAAAATAAAAAACTGAAGCAAATCGATTAAGGCTACTATCAAACCCAAGACCTTTTACATACAGAAGAAAGTTAAATACCACTAAGCTACAGAAGCTTTTGTTGTCAATTCAACAAATATATATATATATATATATATATATATATATATATATATATAAATAACAATGGCGGTTCATCTTCTTCAATCTAACCCCACATCTTCTTCCTCGTAGTAACCATGGGAACTATACCCAGAAATCAAACTGTTCCAAGACACAAAATCTCTACCCAAAAATCCCATTATGGCATACATATCCACAAGTGCATTACCTACATACAAATCCGATTCAAAATCCATCTCCAGCATTTGTTCATAAACCAATTCTCCAATCTTCGCACAGGCTTTAATAACCGAAGGAAACCTGTACTCATCAGGAGAAACTCGCCGGAAAACAGAGAAGGAAGAGAGGCAGGTTCACGAAAATGTGGGGTTAGAGAGAAGAAGTTGAACCACTATTATTATTATTATATATAGATATTCGTTGTAATTGTAACAATAGCTTATGTAGCTCAATGGTATATAACTTTCCTTTGTATGTTGAAGGTCTTAGGTTTGATGGTAGCCTTAGTCGATTTGCTTCAATTTTTAATCTTCCAACATAACCCAAAACCGACGTAGTTTCAATATTTCTGTACACGTGGATTCCACGTCATAGTGAATTAACGGAAAAACTAACATAATTACTCATTAAACACGTTTATGTATATTTAGGCACAAAATCGAAAGTTTATGTATATTTAGACAAAAAATCAAAAGTTCATGTATGAAATTCAGATATTTTAAAACTAATGTATGTTTAAGCACAGTCAATAGTCTGATGTATGAATTTAACATATCGTAATTGTCCTGGTATGAAAAAGACGTTTTTCCTATATATTTTATATAACTTCTATCTTATTTCACATTTCTCAAAACAAATATTATCATATTAATTCAAACACAAGGTCCCTGTCTACATTGCGGAAATCACACCAAAACATGTTCGCGGTGCATTTACTTCTTCAACCCAGGTAAGAAGTAAGAAGTTCAGTCTATTACCATCAACGCTTGTTTTTTTCATTTCTATTGTAGCCAACCAGTACCATTTTTGGCTTTGTAGCTTCTTCTAAACATTGAACTCTCACTGGTATATTTTTTTGGGACTGTAATTAATTGGCGGATACTGGCTATTATAGGTAACGAATTATAGCGTCGTAAGACATTCATTCCATTATTTTATTTTTCCAATAATACTTAACTTTTGTTTATTTCAGTATTCTATTAAAGACATATACTGTACTATATATACAAATTGGTTTTACTTAAGTTCTGGTCCAGGTGCTCTTCCATGTTTCATTCAACTGATCGGTATATACTTTATACCGGAGTCTCCAAGATGGTTGGTTAGTATTTTATTTTCTTATACATTTAATATAGATATAAAATTTGACATAAGTATATATAAGTTTTACTTCAATCATTATATATAATATATATATATATATATATATATATATATATTTCAGGCTAAAGTCGGTTCAGGCAAAGAAGTAGAAAGTTCTTTGCATCGACTTAGAGGAAAAGACACTGATGTTTCAGGTGAATCCGCTGAAATTCAGGTATCTGTTATCAAATTAAATTATCAGTATATCTTCTTTATGCAGTACTCATAATTATATATATTTTTTATTATATACTATAGGTTATGACAAAAATGCTTGAAGAAGATTCAAAGTCCAGTTTCTGTGACATGTTTCAGAAGAAGTACAGACGAACTCTTGTGGTATGCTAACATATATAGAGAAGTTCAGAGTGAAAAAGCTATTTATATACTATGATTCTACAGTTGATGGAAGTAATGATTTATTTACATAACTATACCTTTTAATTTTATTTACAAATGCAGATTGGAATCGGTCTAATGTTGATACAACAATTATCTGGAGCTAGCGGTATCACATTTTACTCAAATGCCGTATTTAGAAAAGCTGGTTAGAATTTTTAAAGTCGTATTAGTATTTTGTTTATGATTATCATCGGCAATATATATGCATGTTTTTGCATCTTTTAAACAGGTTTTTCAGAGAGACTTGGGTCAATGATATTTGGTGTCTTCGTGGTGCGTACCTTTACATTAATTTTCTCAAATCTATATTTGATTATACCGTTTATGATTTTTTTTTTTACTCTCTCTAGATCCCAAAAGCTTAGATTGGTATGATACTTGTGGATAAATGGGGAAGACGACCACTCCTATTGGTTAGAAAGACACAGTTAAATAACTTAATTAGTATATACATACCATTGTACAATAATTATTACTGTAATATATATGTTTCGTGTAATTAACTTTTTATGTACTTGTAAACATTATTGTAGGCTTCTGCTGTAGGAATATCCATCGGGTCCTTGCTTATTGGGGTTAGCTTCACGTTACAGGTCTAATAATATTACCCTTAATTAGATTGTAATAACAGTTTAAATATTACACAATCCAATTAATAATATTTATACAGGATATTATTAATTTAATTCCTTTCTGATATGGGAATGAACAGGAAATGAATTTGCTTCCTGAACTGATTCCAGCTTTAGTCTTCATAAACATTCTGGTAAAATAATTCAATTTTGAAACGATCATTCGTGTTTGACAAAAAAAAAAAAAAAAAAAAAAAAAAAAAAAAAAAAAAAAAAAAAAAAAAAAA
>NC_025685.1:1710201-1713974 GCF_000633955.1 Camelina sativa | reverse complement strand
CTAAATCGATTATTTTGGTTAGGTCTACTTTGGATTTTTTGCAATCGGTATAGGAGGGCTACCTTGGGTCATTATGTCTGAGGTGAAGCATTTACTTTAATTTTGTAAACACTAGAATAAGTAATAATCAACCATTTTATTTATAAAACAATAAAACGCTCGTATTGTTTTTTTTTTCTTTTTACTGCAGATATTTCCAATAAATATAAAAGTTTCAGCAGGGACAATCGTCGCATTAACATCGTGGACCACTGGGTGGTTCGTGAGTTACGCTTTCAACTTTATGTTTGAATGGAGCGCTCAAAGTCCTTTATTTTCTCTAATATTTTCCCAATTAATTCGAATATGTAAGGTTTGAAAGGATATAAAGAGTCGCCTTAAACAAAACCAATCTAATTCTAATCCGAACATAAAGTAAACAATAGATAGATAGGGTAAATTACAAACTAGAAAGATGGTTTTAACTTACAATCTAGTTTTTATTTAGTTTTAGTTTGCTAAATTACATTCTCTAATTTCAGTTTATGTTGTTTTCTATAAAAATAGGAACATTTTACATATTTGCGATGGTTGGGGGAATGTCATTGATTTTTATTTGGATGCTCGTCCCGGAGACCAAAGGACAGTCACTAGAAGAATTGCAAGCTTCGCTTACAGGGACAACCTAAATGAATATTACATTGTATAATACCATGTTAAATTGTTTTTTTTTTGTAAACAAATATAAAAATTATTATCTATTGGCAGTGTCTTTGCAAATATTATTTACATATTTTTGATAGTGATATATACAGTATATTAATAAGTCTCAAAACTAGATAGGGTGAGTCCATTATACAATACGTATTGCATATTAATAGAACGAATTAGTTGTACTTAGGCAAAAAAAAAACTATATCATTCACTGAACCTGGACGGAAAACGAAAGGTACCACGAGGCTAAAAGATTGTAAGTTTTGGACCAAGAAACGTGCATGCGAGAACGTCACCTTTATATCACATGATCAAATCATTGTACTATTTTCACTTTTTATGTCAGAAGATTTTGGTTGGGTTGGCTCGACTTTTCACGATCTAATTAACCTGAGACGAAGTTCGGTGGGCCTTCCTATACCAAGGAAGTTTGGTTTGACAAACAAAAAAGATTATTGCACAACTGTCTGCATCATGGGTAACATGACCTTACATAGAACTTAGACCATAATCACTTTACATTGATATATATACGCACGTTTTGAAGGACTGTTTTGTTTAAAAAAAAATTAAAAAAAAATTATTCATCATGCTTTTTTCACGATAATTTTTATTTTTGAAAATTACATGCAAAGCAAAGATGAAAGAAAAATAGAAAATACAAGTAGTGAATATAGAAACTCTTGTGAAGCAACAAAAATTTAAGCATTATGGTACTCAACGTGGAGACCATTTAGGACTGTTTATTTTTTGTTCCCCAAACATTTTGTATTAGACATTTAAGATAACTCGAAGTATTAATTAATTAGGACCGGCGAAGTTGGATTTCTTCTAAGGTTAAACCTCGAGTTTCTGGCACCATCCACCATGCGAATACAACCGTTACTCCAGTTATCATGGCGAATATACTAAAAGTCCCTGCAATTCGAATTTACAAAATTAAATCAAGATACAAAGACATCTAAAATTTCATAAACCGGTTTAGTGCTTCTGGAATAGTTTTGACGTACCGGTTTGGCTCCAAAGAAGCATGAAATTGAAACTGTAGCTGACGATCCAACCAGTAAACCAGTTCGTTATGGTTATTAAACTCCCAGCTACCACTTTCATGTTCATCGGGAATATCTAAACAATAATATAACGAATATATTGAACAATTTAAATGTCAACATAAGAAGTCAGAAATAACTTTGCTTAAGCATGCCAAAAGTAAATAAAATGTGCATATACCTCAGACATTATAATCCATGGTAGCCCTCCTAATCCAGCCGCGAACATCATACTATATGTCTGTTTGGATATTTATTTATTATTTTAGTAAAATCACATTTTGATATTTCTGTAGAATATTTATATCACTTAAATACTCAATACAGTGTCATCGGTTTAATTATATCAGGTTATTTTTAATTATTTAAATAAATGAAAAGCATGACTTTTTATTTTGAAATTGCATTAATTGGATTTCACTTACCAATATTCCTATAAATGCCAAAGTGGGAGTAACATTTACAATCCCAGGGACACCTTTCAGTGCGAACGCTACTGCAAGAAAGATACAACCTAAACATAAACCCAATGCAGATACCTGCAAATTTGTACATTAATTTTTTTATATATATTTATAAACGTAATTAATCATTTTTGTTTTATGTACAACACGTAGTTAATAAATTAAAACAATAAAAAATGTTATGACCATAAGAAGTGGCCGTCGTCCCCATCGTTCCACAAGTATCAGACCCAATATAGCTTTTGGTACCTATCATACATAATCAATGCATGATGTTTACTGGGGGAATTGCGGTTACAATTTCATAAAATCAAATCGAAGAAAGTTACATAATATACGTACCACGACAATAGACAACACCGTCATCCCAATCCGAGAAGGAAAACCTTTTTTTATAAAAACCATAAATTTAGTTACGTAATGATCATATAATAAGAAAGATATAATAGATCTAGATGAAAAATTGATAAATTTTACCCGCAAGATCAAATATGCTGCCTACGTAATAAGATAATCCTGCGCTTCCACTTAACTGTTGCAGAAGCATCAAACCTATCCCGATCTAAATTTAGTAACCACAAAAAAAAATCACTTTAACTAATTATACGTCATTTAAATTACTCTGGTAATATTAATCTTTTGTTGCTAATGAACAAAACCCATTTGCATACCGTAAGTTGACGAGTATATTTCCTTTTGAAAAGACTACGCATGCTGATATTCGCGGAAGCATCAACAGAAATCTGCAAAATTAGTTTATAAATGAGCAAAAAGTTGAATGTAGAAAATATAAAAAAACGATATCTTATAAAACAAGCGATAGTAAAAAGGTTTTTAAATGTAATCAAAATATGAAACAAGCGATAGTAAAAAAGTTTTAAAATGTAATCAAAATGAGACGTCATGTTAATACTAATTTTCATAAAATATTAAACGTTTATATGTACCATGATTTCTCGAGTTTCTTTTTTAATATCAGCTTCTTCTCCTCTTAATTTCTGAAGAACAACCTCACATTCTTCGTCGCGGCATTCTTTTGCCTACAATAATTAATTAATGACGTTATATATTTTACATTTGTAATTTTTTTTTACAAAAATAGACAGTACCATATATATAACGAACCAGCCATCTTGGAGATTCAGGAATGAAGAACAACCCAAAAAGTTGTATCAAGCATGGAGATATGCCTGAAAGACGTTAAAATCTCTAGTGAAACAGTTTTATTATTTCAGAAATTTAATTTAATTATCGGAAATGAAATTTGGAGAAAAAGAAATAAAAAGTATATGAGATTGAATCACCGATTAGGGCAATCGTTCTCCATGACATGAAATTTCCAAGGTAATACGCGATTGCGAGCCCACAGTTTTGCAACAGCTGTAAATAGCTAAACATTATCAGTATATATATAAGTTTGATTATAAAATAACTACTATAAATTTTACTTAACCTGATTGCTAAATGTAAAAGTGCCTCGCACATTTTTGGGAGCTATTTCTGCGATATATATAGGAACCTATAAAATATATATATATATATATATATATATATATATATATATATA
>NC_025685.1:1701852-1709854 GCF_000633955.1 Camelina sativa | reverse complement strand
ATATATATATATATATATAAACCAGCGTTATTAAAAGTTTAGAAGTTTAGAGATATCTACAACCAACAAAAAAAATAAATAAATAACGGTTTAGGGATGGTAATTAGAAAATTTATATTCAGAACCGAAAAAAAAAAGTACCACGTAGCTAAGGAGACCAACTCCAACTCCCACAAAGAATCGTCCCAAGTCCAGCCAAATAATATTCTACGCTAGCAAAAAAATATTCGATATCAGAGAGTAAGCTTTTAAAGTAATAATTAATACTAAAGGAATATTAGTGAAGAAACCTTGGCTAGTGCAATTGCAAGCCATCCACTTATGCAGAACACATCCGCGATCCACAAAGTCTTAAGAAAATATTTTAGAACGAAAACATTAATAAAAATGGATTAGAGGTTTAAATAAGGAATATGTTGGGGGTGAATTTAGAATAATATATATCTAACTAACCATTTTTTGCCCTTTTTCAAAAAAAAAACTAACCATTTTACGACCAAATGAATCTGCAATGGTGGCGCTAAATATTGCGCCTATCATTCCTCCAAACGTCAATAGCGAACCAAATACAGAAAACTGCGAAAATAAAATATTAATAAAACTGAACTTTTTTTATTTGTTAAAACGTATCAGAAATAGTTATGAACTTAGTTAAAGAGAGACTTACTTGCGCGATATTAAGATCAAGATCTTCCATAATGAAGGCCATTGTACCAGCAGTATGCCCTAACTGATTCTCATCAAAAAGTAATTGAAGATACATGCAAGTTAACACAGTTGGAATATTTCTTTGCAAAACCTATTCTGATATGATTTTCGAAAAATGCTATTTGGAATACTCCAAAACATAGAGAAACTAAGTATTAAATATATATAAAAAAATAGAGCAACCATTCTACAGTAAAACATCTATAAATTAATACTCTATAAATTAATAAACAATATAAATTAATAAATTTTGTTAGTCCCAAGTTGGACCAGTGTAAAAAATAACAAAATTCGATAAGATAATAAGACAATAATTTTTCTGAAATCCCCATATAAAATATGGTCCCAATAATATCATAAATTAATAATAATGTAAATTTACATATATATATATATATATAATGTATGTAAAGAAAAAATATATAATGTATGTTTTTCCTAAAGCTCATATCTACAAAACAATTGTTACGTTGTATTTTCAAACTATAATGATAGAAAATATTTTGTAAAATGTCATAAATATAACTACATTTTTTTAAGTTTTCAATTTTTAGATATCCATCATTTACATTTTGATAGTTTGATTGACTATTAAAATACAAAAATCTATATTATTATTCATAAATTTAATTTTATGTATGTCATGTGTATAAGTGAATTTGTCTATTGTATTTGTAATTTATTATTAATAATGTTTTCTAAATATTACAAATTCAATTCTAATACCATAAAATTTTGAATATCCGAAATTATTGTTAAAATTGTCTCAATTCATATTTTTAAAAAGTTAAACTATTAAAAAAATATCTATAAATTAATAATTATTAATTTACACTATAAGTTAATAAAATGTCTTGGTCCCAACATTATTAATTTATAGAGGTTTTGCTGTATATCGTTTGACAAAAAAAAAAAAAAAAAAAAAAAAAAAAAAAAAAAAAAAAAAAAAAAAAAAAANTGTTCTATATCATGGCGATGGCGGGTTTTAGAATTTTGTCAACTGTTGGTACGATAGAAGATTATGTATCATGGTGATGGGTCTAAAGAGATCGATCAAAATATTAAAGTTCTATAAAGAGAAACATGAGCCAGTTCTCAATACCAGTTGACTTTTAAAAAAAATTTATCAAAAATAGAAGTAACCAAATCAAAATTTAGAAAGGGAGAGAGATGGGAACATACGGCAACGCCAAAGGAGAAAGACGCAGAGACGATGATGAAAGTGGTGAAGAAAAGAAGTGGAGTACTTGTAGTTGCACTCTCTTCCTTGTTTACCAATAATAATCCTTTCTCAATACTACTACTCTCTCCCTCCATTTTTTCAGTCAAAGTATCTCCAAAAACTAGAATTGAACCGAGCTGAAGAACAAGAACAAGAGGGATAGAGAGACGACTCTGATAGCTATGGTTTCTCTTTATATGGATTTATTTAGAAGCGTTGACGTTGTTATTTACTGTTATGCCATCTATCTACTGCAGTTATGGTGCAATAATGGATTCGTGCTCGTACCATCATTGTAATGTTATTCCGATCGTTTTATAATTGCTAGACTGTTTGAAAAGAAAAAGAAAAAAAAAAGAGACTAATCTCTGATAGAAAGTCATAAATTAAAGAAAAAACTTAGCAGTACTCCATAGAAAAAAACTCAAAAAACTCTGTACGATTGCTGATCATGTCTATGCAGTAGTACTCCATAGAAAAACTCACAAAAATTATTATGCTTAACTAAAAATAAAAAACTGTAAATGACAGTTGGAAAGTACAGTTTGCTTGTATTGCTAGATTAATTAGATCACATATTTAAATCAGCGAGGTTATTCAAAACAAAATAATAAAATCAGAAGTCTTATCAGGAATTGAATATTTTTAGTTCAAGTAGACTTTTAATTATTTCGTCTCTAAACTGAGAATACAGATACTACTTGGGATGTTATTTGCTCTTATCCTTAATTAATGCGAAGCATAAAACGACCAGTTTCCCAATCTATTTGATGGAGTTGCGCAACTTCATCGACGCACATCTTCCTATTGGTGGTTCAACTTTGTTAATTAGATTTAATATATTACATATCTAAATTGAACAAGTCTTCTAACATTTAAGTCCTCGATAAAATTCTTTCGCGGTGTGTTCCAAGGTCACATGTGGATCACGTCTATATAGCCTCTTCTAAATCATTAGCTATTTAATGATCCATAAGAGGAGGCATTTCCTTTTTTAGCACATCACAGTTGTTTTTTTTTTTTAATTTCACGAATATAATAACGCTGATATGTTTTGGACTGACAGTACTCTATACAAATGATTCGCTTATGGCAAGTTTTCTATATTTTTTTTTAATAAGAATGAGTTTACATTGAAAGGTTTTTTTTACATTCATGGTTCTTATAATTGGTGCTGTGGACACATTCGTTATTAAAAATATATTTCTATTACTGTTTAGTGTAGTGATGCAATATCTAAAACGTAATCTCAATCTGCATATCACATATTTATGAGAGAGATTAAAGTGTAGCTGATCCAAATTTGTTAATTACAAATTATTAAAATATTACGTATTAGGATACTAATATGACAACTATTCAACGTGATAAACCCTGAATAATTATAATACGAAAATATACAGGCCCTAATAACACCTAGTACCGGTACTAATAAGTAAACGTAAGAATCAAATGTCAACGTAAGAATGGTGACCACCCGACCACGAAGAACTTTATTGGTACTAAAAGTAAACGTAAGAATCAAAATGTAAGACAAAAAAAATCAGTTGATCAAAAGAAGACAAAAAAAACAAATAAGAATAAAAATATGGCCACGAATTTGTCGCGGTGTTTGATCATGTCAATAGATTCAATACTTTAGCAGCTGCTTCACGCGTTTCTTTCTTATTTAAATTTAACTTAAGTGGATCCATGTTACATATTTGGCAGCTTAACGTTTTTTCTAATCATAATGTGTAAAGCGAAAGATTATATATTAATAGACAAAACCGTGATAACACATTAGTCGTTATACAATCAAACTACCTAAATTCCAAAAACATTCGAAATGGAGCCTGTTAGGTCCTGGTTCTTATCTTTTTAAAAATTTTAAGCATTGACTTTGAGGAAAACCTTTTACCAAAGAACGTAACATGCCCATTCCAATTGATCACTAATGAACTTGTTAAATTTATATATAGAGCCTCGTTTAACAAACAAGAAAGTTTAGTTATATTTAAAAATATACGGCATGTATTTGCAACTTTCAACTTTGCATGTAGATATTTGTTACTTATACAAAGAAAAAACATTGTACGTAGAATTACATCATCATTGCTTGAATCTCTTCCAAGGTTCTGCCTTTGGTTTCAGGAACAAGTTTTGCTATGAAGATAATAGCTAATACACATACCCCACCATACACATAGAATGCACCTGAAAACAATTAAATATATGGTCAACACTGTTAACTTGTTGTTCGTTTACCTTTGTTATGTAACTAAAAGAATTTTTCTTTTTTTTTTTTTAAATGTAATACCATGAAGGCTCCAAAGCATGAGAAAGTTGAACGTGAAGGAGACAAACCATGAACTTAGCCAATTTACCACAGTGACAAGTCCTCCAGCAGTTCCTTTGAGATTTATTGGAAATATCTGCATTTTTTTTTTATAAAGTATAAGGTTAATGACAAGAATATTTATCGAATGTGGAATGTGAACATTCTATATATTGTTTAAAAATTACCTCAGACATTATAACCCATGGGATTGCACCCATTCCAATCGAGAATGAACCGATATAAACCTGAAAATTGAATTTCTTAATCAAACAAGGACTAAACCGGATGTTAAAACCAATAATTGGGTTCATTGCTTACCAAGACACCGCTAACTGCAAGGGCCGGGATGAGATCAAGTGCTAAACCATGGGCCTGATTAATGAACATTAAAACCAAAATCAATCTGGTTATATAATCTATACGTCCTTATTTCCTAACCTCAAACGACTCTACATAAGCTTAATATTTTGATTGAACCGACGACCTTCAAAAGAAATGAATTTCCGATGAGCAAACATCCAATCAACATCCCAACAGCTGATGCCTGCAATGTACAACCGACATTGTCAGACCGGACAATCTAAACCGGTATTTTGCGGTTTATTGGAAACCCAAGCTAAGTAAGAACCATACCAAAAGAAGTGGCCTTCTTCCAAGCCTATCAATTAGCAGTGTTGCACCGAGTGCTGTTAAAACAACTTGTTCGATGGAGTACAAAATGCTTCCAAGAGTTGGGGATGCTCCTGGTATTGCCAAAACCGGAACATAACAAAGTAAATATAACACCACTTGGTCTAGAAATAAAGCTAGTGTTAGTGTTCAACTTTTTGCTAGATATTGTTCGAATTATAACCTGCTGATACGAATATTTGTTGTGCGTAAAATATAACACCATTTATTCCGACGCACTGCTGGAAAACCATCAAACCAACTCCCACCTGATACAATACACAACCATTAGACTAAACCAAATATAACAGAGAAACATAATTACCGTCGGTTATTGGAATTAGAGATTCTTACAATCACAAATCGAATATTCTTTTTGTCAATAAGGTCCCATAGTGTGGTTTTTGGGAGGTGGGCAAGAGTCGCCAAGTACTCCTATAAACCGGAATCCAAAAATTAGATATGTCACGTGACGTACCAAAACCGGTTTCGTATTTCGGTTTTCTGGTTTAATTGAGTTGTACCTTGATATCCTCGGCTTCTCTTGTGATATTGGCGTGAGGACCCCTAAGTTTCTGCAACGCAATTTTAAAATCGTTGTGGCGGCCAACCATTTCCTTTAAACACGAAACGCGTCCGAGTTGCGTCGGGTTAGTTTCCAACCAGAGGTTCTAAAACCGAAATTGATATATGGAGCTTTAATCTTACCAGCCATCTAGGTGATTCAGGGATGAACCAAGTCCCACAGAATAGAACCACGCACGGTGCGACGCCTGAAATTGGTTAATTAAACCTGGTTTTGTTATAACCAATTGAAAATTTACTACCAACTTAGATACACAGTTACTAAACCAATACCAAATGTCTCCGGTTAAGCTACCGCACAGAAAAATTTACCGGTTAATGCAAGTGTTCTCCAGCTTACGACAGCGCCTATGAGGAACATAGAAGCCAATCCGATTACAAGAAAGAGCTGCAAAATTAACCATCTTAATCAAAAACATATATTTTCTAATATAGATCTGTTTTATTTATTAAAATAATCGAAACAGCTCTAGTACTATTATGATTTTCCACCACAAATAAACCTTTTTTTTTTCACAAGCTTGAAATTCTAATATACACCAAACATTTGCTATGACTATGTTGTAACCATCATACATTTCTATGGGATCATATAAAATCACCTGGTTAAGCGTCGCTAATGCTCCTCGTAAATTTCTCGGACTGATTTCGGCGATGAAAACCGGTACCTACACAAAAATAAGTGCAAATGTGAGTTTCATGACAAAAAGGCATAATAATATGGTTTTTTTTATCCATAAGGGGATATAGCTTTGTAACATGTCATATATACCACATAGGAAAGGGTACCACAACCATAACCCGTGAGAAATCTTCCAAAATCCAAAGGTACGTCACCCTAACACATCGAAATAATAAAACAACGATATCGAATCGTTAATTTTCAATATTATTTTAAGTTTTTCTTTTTAAGACAAACAGTGAAGAAAATTTTAGCACATAGAAACAAAAAAACCTTGGCGACGTAAATAATAAGCCAACCGATGGCAGAGATCACTGAAGCCAACCTCATGGCCTGTCTCGAAAAACCATGTGAACCAAAAGCTATATTAATATATTATGTTTTAGTTAGAAAATATGGTTGTGACTGAAATATTACAAAATGCAACATGTGACAAAATGATTATTGTATGCTTAAGGAGATAAGACAAATTTGTTTAGCCAAGTTATACCCCTTTGCGACCAATGAAATCGGAGATCTTCCCCGATGTAATGGCGCCGAGCACTGCTCCCACATTCAATATCGATCGAAAACTGAAAACTAGATTAGCCAAAACACACTAAACAAAAATTTGAGAAATATACATACTATATCGAAACACATCTATAAAATGTAGAAGACATAATTAATATACTTAGAAACCTGGGAATATGATAAATCAAGCTCTTCCATAATCCCAAACTGGGTCGGAGCGGAATACCCCACCTATTAAAACAAAAACACACACACACACACACAAAGATTGTCCCGTATCAACAAGAATTTAATCGATATTCATAATTTTCTTATTTTACTTTGTAAGGGGATTAATTGAAAAAAGGTTAAAAGTGAGAGATAGAGTAAAAAAAAATCTTACGCATGTTCCAAACTCGAAGGAACCACAGACGGCAATGAATGTGCTTAGATAAACCATCCACGACGCTTCTTCTGAGACGTCGGATTCTTTCTCCGGTAGCAGCAACGGCTCAGATTTTCCGTTCATTTTCTCCATGTCGTCGTCTTTTCTTCTCGTCATTTTCTTGGCAATTCCCCTTTTTCAAATCAACCGCAACGAATACTTATCAATTTTTATTTGTACGTAGATATCAGATGTGTGACAACTTTTTCGCTATGTGAATCTGTTCAAGAAAAAAAAAGGAAAAACAGAATTTGGATAACTTACCGGAGGAGATGGAGAAGGCACCGTGTTTTTAGATCTCAAAAACTCTTGATTTGTTTTGAGTTTATTGATATATGTCTATATATATATATCTCTGTAAACCAACAACGTATATGTATATATATGTTAGAGCATAAACGATAGCTAGGCTGGCTTAGTTAAAACTTAAAACCCATGCATGATGATTTTGGACGAATTAGACAATTTGAACTAATTTATTCTAGATACTACTATAAAAGTCCAATGCATTAGCAATTAGAAATTGTTGAGTGACTCAATTTGAAAGTATTAAGTAAGATAATTCCAAAGTAGTAATTACCAGCATCTATATAATCTACTGAATTTACATATTGCACGGTAATATATATTATTTTTACAATTGATATTCAATAATATTTTTTTTTCACAGGATATTCACAAATGATACAATGTACATCATGCAGTGTTTGACTAGGTTGGTAATATGCATGGTTTGTTATTATTGTTTTTTTCTTTTTTTTGGTGATGGTTTATGACACGCACAGTGACGTGTAATTGACTCAAAGATTTGATCCGGTACGACACGTCGACACTTGTTTTCCGCGGATCCGATGCTCGTTGGTTTCCCCCCCCCCCCCC
>NC_025685.1:1697549-1701821 GCF_000633955.1 Camelina sativa | reverse complement strand
TAGATATAGTATCCAGATAAGCTCTACAAATTAATTATCAATCACATAGATTTTAGTATCTTGTAAATGTTGGGATAAGCTTGAAAAAAAAAAGATAGCTTGAGTAATAAGTTGTTCTTACCCTTAAGCAAAAAGGATTAGGACTAGCATGTGTTAGAAGTTATCTAAACACATATTTTCTATTAAGATTAGGACTAGTCTTCTTATATATAGAGTTGCTAAAAGTGTGGTATACCTATAAGTTTGAGAGACTAAGTTTGAGAGATTGTGAGAGGTTAAAGGTTTTGAGTTATTTTCCTTTTGCTAATAAGAGAGTAATTCTTAAACACAATCTAGAGTTCTTAATCTTTCATACTAAGCTTTTATTTGGTATCAGAGCAATTAGGTTACTATGAGTGAATTAGCCGAAACCGTAAACAAATCGAAGGAGAACGTATGATCCTCCATACAATGCCCGATGCTAACCTCAATCAACTACACGGTGTGGGCAATGAGAATGAACGTTGCACTCCAAGTCCACAAAGTCTGGGAAGCTATTGTTCCTGGAACGCAAGAAACAGAGAAGAACGACTTGGCTAGAGCACTGCTATTCCAATCTATATCGGAGTCGATGATCCTGCAAGTCGGTGAGCAAGAAACTGCAAAAGGTGTATGGGATTCAATCAAAGCCAGAAACCATGGAGCTGAAAGAGTAAAAGAAGCTAAGCTACAAACTCTCATGGCTGAGTTTGATAGGTTGAAGATGAAGGAAACAGACACGATTGACAATTTTGTTGGCAAACTCTCGGAGATATCTACAAAGTCAGCATCTTTGGGTGAAATCATTGAAGAAACAAAGATTGTTAAGAAATTTTTGAAGAGCTTACCAAGAAAGAAGTACATACACATTATTGCAGCCCTTGAACAAGTACTTGACCTAAAGACAACAACGTTTGAAGACATTGTTGGGAGACTGAAGACCTACGAAGAGCGAATCACTGATGAGGAAGATGCACAAGACAACCAAAATAAGCTGATGTATGCTAATTCTAATTCTGATTCACAGTCCTATGAAGTCTCTTATGACGGTGGCAGAGGTAGAGGTTCAAATCGTGGCAGAGGTAGAGGACGAGGATGCTTTGGCTACCAACAGAGCTACCAACAGAGGGACAAGTCAAAGATTACCTGCTACCGATGTGACAAAGTTGGACACTACGCATCAAGCTGTCCGGATCGTCTACTCAAACTGATCAAGGCACAAGAAAACCTTGAGAAAGAAGATGATAACACTCAAGAGGCTGAATCCCTTATGATGCATGAAGTGGTGTATCTTAATGAAAAGAATGTAAAACCAAAAGAGCTTGAAGACAGTTCAGACAAAGTATGGTACCTAGACAATGGAGCTAGCAACCATATAAATGGAAATCACACTTGGTTTTGCAAACTCGACCCTATGGTTACAGGAAAAGTTCGCTTTGGTGATGACTCACGCATAGATATTAAAGGGAAGGGGTCGATTCTGTTCATTACAAAAGGTGGTGAACGTAAGGTGCTTGCAGATGTCTACTATATACCTGATCTTAAAAGCAATATTATCAGCTTAGGACAAGCCACTGAATCAGGCTGTGATGTTAGAATGAGAGAAGACTATCTTACTTTGCATGATCGAGATGGGAACTTACTGGTAAGAGCAAGTCGTTCAAGAAACAGACTATATAAGGTGAAACTGGAGGTTGACAACATAAGATGTTTGCAACTTACGGCTGCAAGTGATGCAGACCTATGGCATGCTCGATTGGGACATATTAGTCTTGAGACTATAAAAACAATGGTGACAAAAGACCTAGTTATTGGAATATCAAGTGTTCCTAAGGAGAAAGGAACATGTACGTCTTGTCTACTTGGAAAACAAACCAGGCAAGTTTTCCCAAAAGCAACTAGTTACCAAGCATCGCAAGTTCCAGAACTTATTCATGGCGATCTCTGTGGACCAATCACGTCATCCACTGCTGCATATAAAATATATATCTTTGTGTTGATCGATGATCACTCTCGCTACATGTGGTCGATTTTGTTAAAAGAAAAGAGTAAAGCGCTTGAGAAATTTAAAGGGTTTAAGGCAATAGTAGAACAAGAATCTAGAACTAAGATCAAGACATTCCGAACAGACAGAGGAGGGGAGTTCATGTCTCAGGAATTTCAAAATTTTTGTGAGAAAGAAGGCATAAAAAGGCATATGACAGCATCATACACACCTCAACAGAACGGAGTTGTCGAGAGAAGGAACAGAACTCTATTAGAGATGACTCGAAGTTTTTTGAAGCATATGAGCATGCCTAATTATTTGTGGGGAGAGGCAGTAAGGCATGCGACTTATATTATAAACAGAGTGGGAACGAGAAGTCTGAACAATATGACACCATATGAAGGTTTTAAGAACAAGAAACCGAATGTGGATCATCTACGGGTGTTTGGATGTGTCGCCTATGCTAAAATCGAGTCACCACATTTGAAAAAACTTGATGATAGGTCGAAGATGCTCTTGTATCTAGGGACATAACCCGGTTCGAAGGCATATCAACTTCTTGATCCATCTAATCGAAAGGTGATAGTGAGCAGGGATGTGGTGTTCGACGAATACAAGAGTTGGAAGTGAAATTCTGAAGATCAGTCTACTGATTCAGGGACGTTTACTATTGTTTTTGGTGTGTTTGGAAATAATGGAGTTAGTAGAGATGAAGTTACTAACGAAACAGAGGAGAACAAAGAAAATAATGGAGAGTGTGACGTTAACGGAGAGGAGACCGATAACGAACCAGAACTTGAAGAAGAGAATAGTGATGGAGAGCAAGAACAAGTGCAGCAGCCACTCGTTGTGAGACAATCAGAAAGACAGGTTAAGAAACCTAGCTACTTAAATGATAATGTGTTGTTAGCTGATTTGGAAGGAGAAAATCTTTTGTTAGCAGCTAATAAAGAACCCTGGGATTTTAAAGAAGCAAGTGAGTTAAAAGCTTGGAGAGATGCTTGTGATGAAGAAATCAGTTCGATAATCAAAAACAAGACTTGGAGCTTGGTTGATCTACCTCTTGGAGCAAAGGCAATCAGTTTAAAATGGGTGTTTAAACTGAAACGCAATTTGGATGATAGAATCAACAAATATAAAGCAAGAATGGTTGCAAAAGGATATGTCCAGAGACATGGAATAGACTTTGATGAGGTTTTTGCTCCTGTAGCTTGGATTGAAACAATTCGTTTCATTATTTCTTTGGCAGCTTCGAGTGGTTGGGAATTGCATCACTTAGACGTAAAGACTGCATTTCTTCATGGAGATTTGAAAGAAGATGTTTATGTTACTCAGTCGGAGGGTTTTGTTGTCAAAGACAGTGAAGAGAAGGTTTACAAGCTGAATAAGGCGCTCTATGGACTTAAACAAGCACCTCGTGCTTGGAACATAAAGCTAAACAACATTCTTGGAGAGCTCAAATTCGAGAGGTGTACTAAAGAACCATTTGTGTACAAGAAACGAGATAAGGAGCATATTCTCATAGTGGCTATTTATGTTGATGATTTGCTTGTGACAGGTTCTAGTTTGGATTTGATACTAGACTTTAAGAGAGGGATGGCAAGGAGATTCGAGATGAGTGATTTGGGAAAACTCACTTATTATTTAGGGATTGAAGTGTGTCAAGGTGAGGATGGGATTGTTCTGAAACAAGAAAGATATGCAAAGAATATCTTAGAAGAAACTGGTATGAGTGAGTGTAACCCTATCATTGTACCAATGGAACATGGTCTGCAACTGTCCAAAACACAAGATCCAAGGCGGGTTGACGAACGTCTTTACAGGAGAAACATCGGTTGCCTCAGATACTTACTCCATACTCGACCAGACCTCTCTTATGATGTAGGAATTCTGAGTTGATATTTGCAAGAGCCTAGAGAATCACATGGAGCTGCACTAAAACAGATTCTAAGGTAACTTTGAGGAACAACTGATTACGGACTGCAATTTAAGCGAGGAGCTCAAACAGGTTTGGTCGGATACAGTGACAGCAGTCATAGTGTTGATATGGATGATGGTAGAAGTACGGCTGGCCACATTTTTTACTTCAATGAGTGTCCAATCACGTGGTGTTCACAGAAACAACAGGTGGTGGCGATGTCTTCGTGTGAAGCTGAATTTATGACTGCAACTGAGGCTGCTAAACAAGCTATTTGGCTCCAAGATCTATTTGCTGAACTTGTTGATAAGGCATGTGATAGAGTGACAATTCGAGTTGATAACAAATC
>NC_025685.1:1673077-1696555 GCF_000633955.1 Camelina sativa | reverse complement strand
AACGGAGAGGAGACCGATAACGAACCAGAACTTGAAGAAGAGAATAGTGATGGAGAGCAAGAACAAGTGCAGCAGCCACTCGTTGTGAGACAATCAGAAAGACAGGTTAAGAAACCTAGCTACTTAAATGATAATGTGTTGTTAGCTGATTTGGAAGGAGAAAATCTTTTGTTAGCAGCTAATAAAGAACCCTGGGATTTTAAAGAAGCAAGTGAGTTAAAAGCTTGGAGAGATGCTTGTGATGAAGAAATCAGTTCGATAATCAAAAACAAGACTTGGAGCTTGGTTGATCTACCTCTTGGAGCAAAGGCAATCAGTTTAAAATGGGTGTTTAAACTGAAACGCAATTTGGATGATAGAATCAACAAATATAAAGCAAGAATGGTTGCAAAAGGATATGTCCAGAGACATGGAATAGACTTTGATGAGGTTTTTGCTCCTGTAGCTTGGATTGAAACAATTCGTTTCATTATTTCTTTGGCAGCTTCGAGTGGTTGGGAATTGCATCACTTAGACGTAAAGACTGCATTTCTTCATGGAGATTTGAAAGAAGATGTTTATGTTACTCAGTCGGAGGGTTTTGTTGTCAAAGACAGTGAAGAGAAGGTTTACAAGCTGAATAAGGCGCTCTATGGACTTAAACAAGCACCTCGTGCTTGGAACATAAAGCTAAACAACATTCTTGGAGAGCTCAAATTCGAGAGGTGTACTAAAGAACCATTTGTGTACAAGAAACGAGATAAGGAGCATATTCTCATAGTGGCTATTTATGTTGATGATTTGCTTGTGACAGGTTCTAGTTTGGATTTGATACTAGACTTTAAGAGAGGGATGGCAAGGAGATTCGAGATGAGTGATTTGGGAAAACTCACTTATTATTTAGGGATTGAAGTGTGTCAAGGTGAGGATGGGATTGTTCTGAAACAAGAAAGATATGCAAAGAATATCTTAGAAGAAACTGGTATGAGTGAGTGTAACCCTATCATTGTACCAATGGAACATGGTCTGCAACTGTCCAAAACACAAGATCCAAGGCGGGTTGACGAACGTCTTTACAGGAGAAACATCGGTTGCCTCAGATACTTACTCCATACTCGACCAGACCTCTCTTATGATGTAGGAATTCTGAGTTGATATTTGCAAGAGCCTAGAGAATCACATGGAGCTGCACTAAAACAGATTCTAAGGTAACTTTGAGGAACAACTGATTATGGACTGCAATTTAAGCGAGGAGCTCAAACAGGTTTGGTCGGATACAGTGACAGCAGTCATAGTGTTGATATGGATGATGGTAGAAGTACGGCTGGCCACATTTTTTACTTCAATGAGTGTCCAATCACGTGGTGTTCACAGAAACAACAGGTGGTGGCGATGTCTTCGTGTGAAGCTGAATTTATGACTGCAACTGAGGCTGCTAAACAAGCTATTTGGCTCCAAGATCTATTTGCTGAACTTGTTGATAAGGCATGTGATAGAGTGACAATTCGAGTTGATAACAAATCCACAATAACACTCACTAAAAATCACGTTTTCGATGGCCGTAGCAAGCATATTCATCGGAAATATCACTTCATAAGGGAGTGTGTTGAGAACGGTCAAGTTGAAGTGTTACATGTTCCTGGGGTCGAAGAGAAGGCTGACATTTTAACCAAAGCACTAGACAAGAACAAGTTCAAAGGTATGAGGAGTCACATTGGAGTTCACAGTTTGTCTAAAAAAGATTTCAAGCTTAGAAGGGAGATTGTTGGGATAAGCTTGAAGAAAGAGAAGATAGCTTGAGTAATAAGACCCTTAAACAAAAGGGATTAGGACTAGCATGTGTTAGGAGTTATCTAAACACATATTTTCTATTAAGATTAGGACTAGTCTCCTTATATATAGAGTTGCCAAAGGTGTGGATAAGTTTGAAAGACTAAGTTTGAGAGATTGTGAAAGGGTAAAGGTTTTGAGTTATTTTTCTTTTGCGTAATTCTTAAACACAATCTAGAGTTCTTAATCTTTCATACTAAGCTTTTAGTGAAATGGTCAAAGAATGGGTCTATAAATTCAAACCTCCTCAAAACTGTAACCATCGTTATAGAAAGTTAACGTAGGGTATTTGATTTGATAGAACAGAACAGTACGTCAGTACCTAACAAGATATCCATAATGATCGATGTCCCCCATCTAACACATCAATTAAGTATTGAACAATCATTTCAATTATTCATTTCCATCATATAATTGTGATGACAACTTTAACAATCTAAAACTTAACTAAGATAATATACCCCTTGAAATACTAGGAATCAAGAAAAAAAAGAAACCTATCAATATCTCAGAAACAAATAAAAAAATCATATATTAATTGGGTTCAAAGCCATAAAGTCAATGCAGGTTTTAATGCAGGCTTTCTGCATCATATATATACACACACAAAAATTATTCATATTTACAAGAAAGAAACTACAAAACAAGTAATCTTTTGTTACTTGACAAAAACAGAATAGCTATTATTTCATCATCTTCACTTTTTTTTTTTTTTTTCACTAGAACATTTTCATCATCTTCACAATATATACTTTTTTTTATGGACTAAGTATCTTCACAATATATACAAGAATGTAAAATACTTAGATAGATTTACTTGGGTTTCCTTTAGTTTTACTTTTAGCTAATAACTATAAATATTTTACAAAATCCCTTGATCAACCAGAAAAGAAACTAAGAATCTTTTTCATCTTAAAAAACTCTAAATTCGGATATCACTTAGGAATTAGGATAACCAGACGACATACAAAGCGAGTTCTACGGACCCTTTTCGCAATAAATGAAGCTAAGAGATTCAATCCAGAGAGAGAAAATCAAAAGGTATTGCTATATATAGGATTTTAGTCATATTAGAGTCTAATTAATAGCTTAACAAACAAAAAAACTAGTAGATCTACCATTGGTCAACGAAAAAAAACAATTAAATTAGTAATCAAATTTTTAAACACAAAGACAAAACCTTTTCTTTCGGGTGTCTCGAGACGAACACCAAAATTCAAAACCTCTTTCTATTTTTCTTTTTGGAAACAAACTTCTTTCTATTTCTTTGCCATGTTCCTCTGTCTTTGCCTCTTTGGTTTTTTTAGGTTTATGAGAAAATCTTAAAAGTTTCAAAGAAAATAAAACTCTGTCATGGCGGTAGACCAAAGCAAAGAAGCTTCTCCCTTGTGTTGTGCTCTTCCAATGTAATCAATCAAAGCACTTACTGTATTTTCCTACGTTTTCTTTTTATGTTTGTTCTCATATTTGATTAAGTTCTCTCTGTAGACATGATATGAAGGTCTGAAAGTTTGGAATTTTATCTATTGTTCTGCTACTTTTTCAATGAAACTTCATAAATGTTAAAGCATATTAAAAAACTTTCCCAACTATTTTCTGTCACTTCCCTGGATAATTTACTTATTGTTCTTCTATTCTGAATCTTCGGAGGCAGGTACAACTCTAAATATTCAAGTTATGTCACTGAAGAAGATTACAACGACGTGAACCATACGACAAAACACAAAAGAACCAACGCTTTTCTCATGAATTCTGCTTCAGCTCACGGTAACATCCAGCTCCTCTGTTTCATACTCTGTTCTCCTTGTTCTCTATCTTCTTATACATTGCTTGTAGATCACGAAAACCCATCTTCTTCCAACGTTTGCTCTCTATTCCCCTCTCAGATCTAAGATGTCTAGAGGTAGAGAAAGAAAAGCAAGACCCTAAATCACCGAGAGGAGCCCTCGAAGCCTGCTTAACCCGATGCTCAATCTCTTCCTCCTCATCTTCCTCTGACGATCCTCCTCCTCAAAACAGAGAAGCTAGCGATAGCAACAACACAGACGCAGATGCAGATGCAGACGCAAACGTACGGTGCATTAATCACAGAGCATCTTCTAACTGGGGAAAGTTCTTCAAGCTATGGAAACGCAGATCCATGAAACGCCTCTCTTCCTTTCCTCCTTTGAGCGGCGCTGCCACATCTATCTCCAAGCGCAACAAAAGCGCAGATCCACATATCGATGGTTTGATCCTTCACGACATCTACGATTTCCAATCATCTCTTCACAACTTCTCAATCTCTGACATCGAAATCGCAACTGACTATTTCAATCCCGGTATCTGAGTTATATATACATACTCTCTTTTAATTTTTTACTTAAAAGGACTGTTTGGGTGCTTCTCTATGACAGCGATTAAAAAAAAGATACTTTTACTGTATGTTTACAGAAAACATTATCGGAAGAGGTGGTTACGCGGAGGTGTACCAAGGAATTTTACCGGAAGGGAAGCTAATCGCTGTGAAACGTTTGACCAAAGGCACACCGGAAGAGCAAACAGCCGAGTTTTTGTCGGAACTTGGGATAATAGCTCATGTTGATCATCCTAACACTGCCAAATTCATCGGTTGTTGCATCGAGGGTGGAATGCATCTCGTTTTCAGGCTATCTCCTCTTGGAAGCCTAGGCTCTCTCCTCCATGGTTCGTATGTTCACCCCTAAACTTAACGGATAGATTGGACTTTTAAACTTATCAGTTCTAAACGTATCTCAGGACCATCAAAAGATAAGCTGACTTGGAGCAGACGTTACAAGGTGGCGTTAGGAACAGCAGATGGACTAATGTATCTTCATGAGAGTTGTCAAAGACGAATCATTCATCGAGACATCAAAGCCGATAACATTCTTCTCACCGAAGATTTTCAACCGCAGATTTGTGATTTTGGGTTAGCCAAATGGCTTCCCAAGCAATTGACGCACCATAACGTTTCCAAATTCGAGGGAACATTCGGGTAACTATTTGAAACTTTTAGGTTTTAGCAAAACATTTATAGGTTTTGTTTTGTGGTTCAATGGTTTCGACAATGTTTTAGGTACTTTGCACCAGAATATTTCATGCATGGAATTGTGGACGAGAAGACTGATGTTTTTGCCTTTGGAGTTCTCCTCCTGGAGCTCATAACCGGTCATCCTGCTCTTGACGAGTCTCAGCAGAGCCTAGTCTTATGGGTGAGTATGAAGACCGGTTTGAAATTTGAGACTAAACCGGACCGGTTCACTGTCAATTGGACATTCCTTTTTATCAGTCTGGTACGAGTTATATATGTTTCATTTTCTCTTTATATGGTCACAGGCTAAGCCATTGCTAGACAAAAAAGCGATAAGAGAACTGGTGGATCCATCGCTTGGAGATGAGTATAACCGAGAAGAGCTAATCCGGTTAACTTCCACGGCTTCTTTATGCATCGAGCAGTCTTCTCTTTTACGACCCAGGATGAGCCAGGTACAATATAAATCCGTCCTCATTTAGGTTCTGAAGTTTACTTGTCCTTTTTGTGATTTACCATCTACCGGTTAAGTCCGGTTTAAACGTTATGTAGATGCTGGACAATTGAATCTGGTTTGATCGGTTATATTATTTTTGACATGTGTATTCAGGTTGTGGAGTTATTACTAGGTCAAGAAGGTGTCGTGATGACTCCAAGAGAAGCCAAGAGAAAGATGATGCAACGAACGTATTCTGAAGAATCGTTAGATAGTGTAGAATATAACTCAACAAAGCACTTGAGAGATCTTGATCGCATTCGTGAGATTGCTTTAGCTTCTTAAAATTCAACAAGAATACTTAATAATACTATTCTTGGTTTTTTTTTTAATCATTAGAGAATGTAAATTATGAAAAACTTACAAAAAAAAAAAAAAAAACTAGAAACGATTATTAAAAAACTAAAATCATATGGTTTTTTGATTACGATTGAACCGAAACGATTAATATCACGTGGGAGTCACGTGCAAGTTTACGAAAAATATCTAGAATCAGAGGAGGAGACCGATGATGATTGATGTGATGATAAGATAACTTACCTTAAAATCTGGGCCATGAATTTTGAAATTTGCAAACTTACCCCCAAAAGAAAAGAAAAAAACGTTTCGTCTCTCTCGAAACGAGTCTGAGTCTGAGTCTGACCATCGAAATCCCCAAAACCCTAATCTCCGCCACCACTTTCGAGAATCCGCAAAAACCAATGGCTAGGAAGAAAGCGTCGCGTAACAGTAACGAAACCGCTACTAATGATAACCAGAAAGCACACGAGGCTGACAAGAAAGCCACGGCGCTCAGTCGTCAGTCTTCCATGGAAGAACACGATTCTTCCGAGGAGAGGTTCCAGAACTTGAAGTCTCTCAACGAGATGCTTCTCAAACAGGCTATGGAGAAGAGAAATCAGATCGATTCGCTTGTTCACGCCAAGGACGAGTTGGAGACCGAGTTGGCTCGTTTCGCGTCGGAGAAAACGGGTTTGCGTGGCGAGTTGGATCAGGTGAGTGATGAGAATATCGGGTTGAAGATTGAGTTGGGTTTGGTTGTTGATTTTGTTGAGAGCCGGTTTAGAGAGATGGGTATTGGAGTTGAGAGGTTGATGAGGGATGGAGAGAGCGAGATTAGGGTTTTGAAAGGGGAAAGAAATGAGCTTATGGGTAAGGTTGAGATGGAGAAGGAAGAGGTTAGGAAGGTCTGTGGTGAGAGGGACTTAATCAAGAACCGGTTTGATTCACAGCGCGAGGAAGCGAATCGGTTGAAGGAGTGTGTGGTTCGGTCTGAGGAGAAAGAATCTGATTTGGAGACTGTGATTGGGAAATTGAAATCTGAAAACGAGAAGTTGGTGAAGGAGAGGGAGATGAGAGAAGTGTTGATCGAAGTGGTAAACAAGGACAAGATTGGTTTGAAGAAGACAATTGAGGATGGGAAGAAGGAGATTGATGGATTGAAGAGTGAGATTAAAGCGCTATTGAGTGAAAAGAATGAGATGGAGAGTGTAAAGACTGAACAAAAGGGGAAAATTGAGGAGTTGGAGAAAAAGTTAGACAAGTTAAACGAGACTGTGCAGAGGTTCACAAAGGAAGAGAGGGTTTTGAAGGATCTAGTTATCAGGTTGGAGAAGAATCTTGATGAGTCTATGGAGAAAGAGAGAAGAATGATTGTGGAAATTGATGCATTAGGGAAAGAGAAGACTGTCAAGGAATCTGAGCTTGAGAGGTTAGTGCAGGAGAAGAATTCAGTAGAGAAACAGATGGAGATGGTCAATATGCAGTCATCTGATAAGGAGAAGTTGATTGATCAATTGTCTAGGGAGAAGATTGAGCTTGAGGAGCGTGTTTTTAGTCGGGAGGCAAAGCTTGATGAGCTGAATCAAAAGGCTGATGAGCTAACGCATGCTGTTGCTGTGCTGCAAAAGCTATGTGATGATCAAACCAAAATTAACGATAAGCTTACCTGCAAAGTTGGTCAGCTAAGCGATGCCATTGTGGAAGTTGAGCTCAAGAGAGAAGAAGCTGACAAGGCACTTGATGAGGAGAAGAGACATGGAGAGGATCTTAAGGCAGAGGTTTTAAAATCAGACAAGATGATTGAAACAACTTGTGAAGAGCTTGGGAAAATTAAGATTGAGCACGAGAGGTTGTGTACAGCTAAGAATGATTTGGAGAGTCAGTCTGAATCATTGAAAACCGAAAAGGCTATACTTGAAAAGGAGCTTGTACAGCTCAAAAAAGCTTTGGATGCTCTGAAAGCAAAACTAGAATCCGCTGGAATGGATGCAAAACGCAGCTTGGTGATGGTAAAGAGTGCTGCATCTATGCTGTCTCAATTAGAGAACCAAGAAGATAGATTGATTAGCGAGCAACAGAAGCGAGAAAATGGAACAGAGTCATATGCTGTGGAGCTAGAGTCGATAGAGAAAGCATTCAGAAACAAAGAGGACATAATTGAGGAAATGAAGAAAGAAGCTGAGATCATGAAGCAATCAACGGAAGAGGCACACAAGAAGCAGAACTTCTGGACTCTCGTTTCCTCAGTAACTACAGTTTTTGCTGCTGCATCTTTTGCCTATGCCGCTAGGACTCGTTAAACTCTCTCAGTATGGTTTTGCCACTTAACCACTATCATGACATTTATCTCGTTTTCGAGTTTAATCTGAGTATCATATGAGGTTTTTTACGCGTACCTTGCAAATAATGTTGTTTAGGTCTCAGCAACTATAATATGGAATATAATATTTTTCCCTCAGATATATATATTTGTGCATCTATTGATTTTATTTATATCTTTTTTTGGACTTGTTTCCTCAAGCTTTAGCTGTTTCTCATCATTGCACAAAAGATTCCTCACATGTAGAAAAAAGAATCCTTCTATAGTTTGTTGGCTTTTTGAAACACAGGATTATCTTTTGTTTTTTTCGTTGTTGAATGAACAATAACATTAGAGTTGAAATAAACGAAGGGTTAGTAAAACATTCACTCGTATTTAACAGCATTTTATACATGCAATGCTTCTTTTTGTAAAAACCATAGAGTACAACGATAAAGAGGAGCAACAAATACAATACAATACAAACCCTACATTTACCAAAATCACTACAATTTTTATATATAAACATTACATTCTTGAAGTATATATAGTTACTTACCAGTTACCACTCCCATGCTGAGAAATCAGCTTTTAGTTATAAGATAAAAAAAGGCTAAAGACTAAAAGCTAAAAAGCCAAACATTACAGACGAAAAGAAAAAGGAGAAAATATAGTACTTGTGCTCTGTTCCTTTTGAAGCCTTCAGAACGCTTCGCTGTTCTTCTACAAAGCTTCAACGTTTCATAATCCAGCGTTTTAAAACAGTCACAAACCTCCCACACACTTAGATACTAAACACTAAAACAAAACTAACCGAGCGAGCATCTCACCTGTTTGTTAGTTTGAAAGACTTCTTGGCTCTGTTAAAATAGCCCTCCTTTCTTTATCCCCGCGTTAACATCATTCTGCGTTTACAAACGCAGAAATCTCATCCATAACATTATGGAAATGATTGTTATTAGGTAAGAGGTAAAACCCAATAGTAGCGTTCTCTAAATGCATAAGCTGAACCTCTTGACCGGCTTTCCTAAGTCCTTCCGCGTAAGCCAACTGCCAATCTCGAATCAAATCCAAACCCGCGACAACCACAAGACTCTTTGGAAAACTCACTCCTTGTAAGCTTTTCCCTCTCGGGCTAAACGGATTACACGCTGGATGCTCTCTATCTTCTCCCTCTGGTAGAAAAGCTTTCCAATACCAATCACGGTCTCTAACCGTCACAAAGTATTTCCCATCCAATCTTTTCTCAGACTCAGTTCTCTCATTCCCACCAAACATAGGATTCAAAAGAATGTTCCCCAAAACATCGATTCCAGACTCACCCGCTCTCAAAGCCACGTTATGAGCTATGTTACCTCCTGAGCTATCACCCGCCAAGAAAACATGAACCTTTGAGTCTTTCTTGGATTTAAGCCAAGATCTCGAGTTAACCCAATTAAGAGCAATCCAACCATCATCATAAGCACAAGGGTAAGGATTCTCCGGTGCACGTCGGTAATTCACAGATACAACAACACATTTGCATACACCAACAAGCCTGCGACAAAGAGTATCATAGATTGCACTGCTTGCAGAAGAATGAGCAAAGCTACCTCCATGAAAGAAGAGTATGACAGGGACAACTTCGCCATCAACGGGCCTCTCTAGATCAAGAACACTAGGAGGTCGCTCTTGATCTGCATAAGCTGGTCTGTAGACTCTGCTTAGAAGGTTGGTCCTGCGATCGATCAGGACATCGAATGAGAAAACACCATCAACTGGATAGGCGTTTGCAGTGACTTTACGGTCTAGATACTCAGCTAAGTGCCGGTTAAAAGTTCCATCGGGGCGACGCAGGATATTGTAAGCTACTTTAAAGTTGGATATTAGAACCCATGTATTGAGAGGAACCACTGTCTGCATCACACAAAATTTGGCAGATCATAAGAATCAGATTACTTAAGTCTTAAATCATAGAAATTCCAACCACAGAAAACACCAACAACAAGAGAGACCAATGAAAGGGCTTAATCTTATATCATACAGAAACCACAAAAGAGAGTGTTTTGTACTCGATTGAAGCATCAAAAGAGAGTCTTTATCAAACTATTTGATCTTAACCACTAGACAGTATAAACCAAATCGAACAAAGGGTCAGTTTGAAATTAAGGGTGAAATCGGATAACAGAGTCTTGAATAAACAAACACTAAGATTCAGAATCAAACAGAAGAAGACAGAAAAGGCAAAAAGCACAGAGATTATGTAAAGACCTCTTAAACAAAACAGACGACACGTTTGACGTTTCATCGAATTGAAGACCTAATAAAGCTTTCAAATTTTAGTTTCTTTTGAAAAGAACTGATTTAACCCAAATCAAAAAAACAAAAAGAAGGCAAAAGCCAGAGAGGCCATGGAAGAACCAAAATTAAACAAGGAAATCGAAAGAGACCCATGTCAAAATCAGCAACCCAAAAGACATATATAGAGACTTAAAAACAAAAGAAAGCCAAACTTACTCTGCTCTCAATAAGATTCACTTCATTGCTCGCAGCCATTGAAGGAAAGTTCCCTTTTTTTATTTCTTGTTGAAAACCTAAAACCCAGATCGAATCCGCAAAAGTAAGGACGAGAAGCGGAAAAGATCGTATCTTTTTTTGTGTGATTTGTGAATTTTGTTTTTAAGTTTCTGTAAATGGGGGAAAACAAACACTCCTGCTTCTAAGAAAAAAAATCATATTTATCATATTTATATTACGCCAACGCCAAGAGGTGGAGGATAAGGAATATCTCTGCGTATTTTAGCACAGAGAAGAGTGTGTAGCATGTAACGTGCGCGCAGACGCGTCGACGCATGAGTAGGGGGAGGAGGGTGATTAATCCAAAACTATATACTATTTATCTCGAAGTGTCACTAACACAAAAGAGAGAATATGTTCTTAGGATAGGAATTGGTATATTCTTCATATCATATCATATATTACTACATCATCATCATTCATCAAAAGACAATGCGTTATTCCTCTTTTTTTAAGCGTAGATCTCACAGCTTTTGTATAATGCATTAGTTCATGTTTAGTAGTAGTAGTTAATTGAGAACGAGTTGTACTGAATAGTGTAGGCTTACCCTTTTTCTTAATTAGATCATGTCATGTATACTTGTATAGTGTCAATTTTATTCGTGGAATAATTTTTTTTTTTTTTTTTATCTATGGCCCAGCCGGAAGAAAGCATTTAATAATTTTTGTAGAGTGTATGTCATTGTTGTTGATAAACTCTTGTCCAAATAACGACAAGAATATTAAGCTTAAATATCTAATTATGGCAACTAAAATTAAATCAGGACGTCGCCGTCCTGTAGTCATCACTGACTGATTCCGGTAATCTCTTCTCGGGTGAGCTATCTAGTCTCTTCTCTTTGACTTGATGGATTCTGTTGCCACTGATTCTCATCAGAGCTCCGTCGCTTTGAACTCTCCTCTCGCGACGCAAGATGTAACTCAAACCTTGCATTACTCTTCTCCGCCTCTGACAGCTCCTGTCTCTACTCCTTTTGTTCCCACTATTGGAGCATGGGCAAAACCACCTAAGATCATCTCAGAAGTTGTGCCTTACCGTCACGAAACTCTAATTCCAATAGAAAGAGGCAAATCTGATCCAGCTTTAGACATCCTTCCTCCAGCGATTAAAGAGGATGGACAACTATGATTTCCATGGGCAGCAAAGATGGACCCTTCCATCCGAAATCTCCATCAAACAACAACGCCAACTTACATGGAAGATGGCACCCCCAAGGTACACATTCCAAATCATGTCTTGTTGAGAGGGCTTGAGAATCAACAATAATATGTGATAGGTCAGTTTAATCGTTGCCTTACACCATCTGGAGGTCTCATCAATGTAGTGGCTAATAGAATTTGGGGGAAAAAGTGTAAAAGTTTTTCACGAAAACTTGGGGAATCCTCTTATTTGTTTCATATTCCAGATGCACCAACTAAAGCCTGGGTTTTACAGTGTGGTGTATGGCACATTGATGATTGCATCATGTTCGTTGCTCCATGGACTTCTGCTGACACATTAGCTCTGCCAGAGATCACATCTGTGCCGGTCTGGGTTACACTAAAAAAAATCCCTAGTCATCATTACTCGCACTGGGGAATCAGTTGGATAGCTTCAGGTTTAGGTGAACCTATGGCTACTGATAAACCAAGGTTGGATCCGTCTCTAATGTGAGTGGCTAAGCTCATGGTTGAAGTTGAGCTAGAAAAAGGATTTCCAGATAGAGTTGTTGTCGAGGACAAAAGAGGCAATGTCTCTATAGTGGATGTGGAGTATTCTTGGCTTCCATCAAAATGTAGTAAATGTGGGTTTGTAGGCCACAAAGAAACTAGATGTCTTCTCCTCTCTCAAGCAGCTGCTGCAGTGCTAGGTGCAGGTTCTGTTTCTGCCTGCACTTATGTCTCCCCTACTCACTCAGTTGAAGCTGCACTTGGTGAGACTACAGTCCGCACACCCTCACCAGCCTTTGTGGCTGGGCATACTACTACTACAGTTGAAGCTACTACCATCACCACTGCCTTATGCAACCCCATTCCCATCAACACTGAAGTTGTATTGTCATCTTCTCCAATGGTACCTGTCCCATTTTCAACACCTTGTTCAAGTTCCTTGCAAAATGAGTTTGTGCAGGAAAATATCGTAGGAAGTAATCAACTTGCTGACTTCGATATTGGAGATTATGGTTATGAGATGGGTGATGAATCCTCTCAACGTACCCGAGGAGGAAAGACAATCAAACCTACCCAGAAACTCCAAGATCAATGGATTACGGTCAAAGGACGAGGCAAGCGTGGTCGTGGTGGCCGTGGTGGTCGAAGATGATCGATTCATAAAATAGCTAGAGGATTAACTTTCCAGTTCCCACTAGTTCTATCTTTCTCCTTTTAGAATATGCTTCATTGTATAATCTCCCATTGCTTTACTTTCAAAAACTATATGATCTACAAATCATATCTCTGTATTACTTTTTATGCATTTTAATTGAAAGCCTTTTAACAAAAAAAACTAAAATTAAATCAGCCTCTTTATTAAAAAGGGTAAGTCTTGTACTAACTGCCAAAAAAAAACATATGACTATTTTTAGTAATAATACCGATAGCTTTTACTTTTTTTTTTAAACTCAATTATTTATGTCCTATATGGGCTACATACACATAAAAATATCTTAATGGGAAATACTATTCATAGTTAAGAGTTACTATGTATGTTGATTCTGTAATTTCCGTTAATTATATTATTCCACTGAGAATCTGAATGGTAACTGCGGTCGAGGCAGTATACAGACTAGACCGCTATGTTTTAAGCGTGGACAGCGAACCGCTGCGGTCCAACTCTATTTTTAAAGAAAAATGGTCTATAGTTAGTCTGCTGCAGTTTTGTTTCTGTTTTCTGTAGACCATATTACTACGGATTATATATAATAAATAGATAAATAAAAAACGGTCTAATTTGTAGATAGATTTGTCCGTTATAACCATTCACACCCTCCAAGAAGTGTGTCGAGCTAATCAATAAGGTATATAATTATGCGAGAGTCCTTAATAAACATGTATATGAAACAAGTATATATGTTTTTTTTTTTAAAATATGAAGACTAAAGAACAATTTGACGATGATTGAATTGAAAAGTGGTTAATTAAGATTGGTTGCTGGAATGGCTACCAGGTGCTTTTCAACGTGTTTTTTTTTTTGGTGTGTATATCTTTAAAATTATGTTAATGAGTGTCACAATCTCGGTCGTGAAATTTCCTCTAGAAAGTATATATTGTCGGTAAAACGTTTATGGAAAATAAAAGTAATATGCATGTCGGTAAAACGTTTAGGAAAGTTTTAAAGCAGTGTCGGTAATCTTTTTATACAGTACCTAAGATTGATTATGTTGAGAATTACAAATATACTCAACTATAGGTAGAACGTAAATATATAATCAAATTTAATGCTGAAGAACATATATGGCGCGGATTCCATTGAACGTAGATTGATTCAAAAAAACTTTTTACTCAACTATACAATATGGGTACTTCGAGGAGACTTCTAAGTTCTAACATGCTTCTTGATCGATATTAATTTTACTTGGGAGATCTCTATGTAACATTTTTTTTTGGGGGGTAAAATCTCTCTATATAACATATACTTGAAATTTTGTGTTTTAATTGCATGTAAGGGCGGGCATACACACGTTAAATATTAATTGTATACGCACTATAATCACAATTGTATAAAATTACGTAACGTACCAAGCAAACCTATACAAATAAGGTATGTATATGGAAAATGTTAACAAAATAAAAAAGATAGGGAAGAGGCGTGTGGTTTGTAAAAAGGTGCATAGCAAAAACAATATAAGAAAATAAGATTTGGAAGCATTAGAGTTTGGCGGTCAACATCTATGGAGAACAGCTTGGTTTGTTTTTTTTTTTTTTTGTTGTTGTTGTAAAGTTTAATATATGAAATAATAAATTTAAAAAAAATAGTGTTTGTTGTCCTATTAAGGGATTCAAAATGATCACACCTCAGCTGTCGCAATCTTTCTTTAATATTCTTTGTAATTTTGCTATAACCTTTTTTTATCTCTTCTTTCCCATCCCCTCAATTTTTGTTTTTATTCATTTATCACAAAAACTATTAACTTCTTTAATAATTAATGAACTTTTGTTTTTTATAGCTCAAGTACATAACCCGAGTAGATGGATCATGGTCTGTTATTACACTTTTATTAATTACGTCGACGACTATCTTTCTTTCGTTCATCATGAACCATGTATTTATAATTATTCTCTTGTTTATATTTGTGCATAGCAGAGACTGCAATAACGCATATATATTGGAGTAAATTAAATTCACCAGAATAATCAATTAACCATACAATTTAATCCCAGCTGAAAACAAGAGTGACACTCTCTCATATGTATATTCTTGACCTAATAAAATATATTTCCAGATTTTTCAAATTTTAATATATAGTGGGCCTACTATATATGTTTAATGGGCTTATCTTTCTCGTCTGATAGACAGAGACACACATGTGAAAAAGGAAATAATAGAGATTTGTTCAAAAGAAAATAATAGAGAAAAAAGTAATCAAACGGTTGAAAATAATTTGATCCAACGGGCTTTGACTCTTCTTTGTGTATGTATGTTTTTTACTCGAATCGTATATGCAAAACTTTTCTGAGTCTCCCTCCAATTTTTTCTATTTTTTCAGTCGAATCATCTCTCTCTCTCTCTCTCTCTCTCTCTCTCTCTCTCTCTCTCTCTCTCTCTCTCTCTCTCTCTCTCTCTCTCTCTCTCTCTCTCTCTCTCTCTCTCTCTCTCTCTCTCTCTCTCTCTCTCTCTCTCTCTCTCTCTCTCTCTCTCTCTCTCTCTCTCTCTCTCTCTCTCTCTCTCTCTCTCTCTCTCTCTCTCTCTCTCTCTCTCTCTCTCTCTCTCTCTCTCTCTCTCTCTCTCTCTCTCTCTCTCTCTCTCTCTCTCTCTCTCTCTCTCTCTCTCTCTCTCTCTCTCTCTCTCTCTCTCTCTCTCTCTCTCTCTCTCTCTCTCTCTCTCTCTCTCTCTCTCTCTCTCTCTCTCTCTCTCTCTCTCTCTCTCTCTCTCTCTCTCTCTCTCTCTCTTTGCCTTCTTTCTCAAATTTGATGTGTCTAACGGGTAATAAATAAAAATAAAGAAGCAAACTTTCTACAGTCTTCTACCTCCTATAGCCCAAAATCTCCAATCTTCACAGCATCTAAAAGGAGGCGAATTCGTAATGGAATCGGAAAAGTCACAACCTTTACCCAGAGACACTCCGGCGCCGGTACAAACTGCAGAACAATCTCGAGAAAGGTGTAATTTTTCGTTTTGTTCTGGAAGCTTCCCGGTTACATGGATCTCTCTCTGATCGGTTTAATTTTGGTTTTCATGACCAATTTTTTGGTTTTTGAAAAATTCTTAGGGTTTCTGCTTATGATCTTATGGTAGTGGATGGTGATTTAGAGGGCTTAGATCAAGAAAAGGAGGAAGCTTTATCACTAGCCATTGAAGTAGAGGTATCTGTAAGGGAACAGATTCTAGAGCTGGAGAAGAAGGAAGAGCAAGTGAATCTGGTTGAAGAAGATAGAGCGAGGAAGGTTGAGGCTTCCATCATTGAGCCAGCGAGTGCATTGGTGGAGAAAGAAAATGAATCTGATCTAACAGAGTGAAATCAGAAAAAGGTAATGGCAACACATAGAAAAGCTCTAAATTCTAACCTTTCAGGTTAATAAACTAGAACTATATTTTTTTTGAACACGAGATGATACTTTAACCACTAATTTTAGTATTTTACTAATGTATATGATATATATAATTTCTTTACAAGATGAATGTTTCCCACTTCTAGCGGTAATTTTTTCATTTACCAAAACAATCCCTTTCCATTGCAATCAATCAGCGGTCAAAGATTATTTAATGATTCTCATCTTCTGACAAACGAAATCGAACGGCTAAAAAAAATCATCAGAAACTCTGCTGATTTCAGTAATCCAACGGTCAAAAATTATTTAATCCAACGGTTAACAATTATATGAGTAATCTAACGGTTAAATAATTTAATCCAACGGCTGTAAACACAAAAGGAAGTACTTATTTGTCCGGAAACGTGTATGCAAAAACTTTTGTGATCCTCCCTCCATTTTCTTCTATTTTCACTCATCTTTCTCTCTTCTTTTCAAATTGTGTTTTCAAATTTGCTCTCTGTCTAACTGGAGAAAGGAAAAAAAAAGCAAACTTTCTCAGTATACTTCTTCCTAGAGCTCAAAAAGCTCCAATCTTTACAGCAACTAAAACGAGGCAAAATCATAATGGAACCGGAAAATTCACAACCTTTCGGAAGAGACACGCCGGAGCAGGATCCGGCGCCGGCACCAACTGAAGATGAACCTCGAAAAAGGTTTTTTTTTTTTCCCTTCTTTCTCTGAATGTCACAAATCGTTTGTTGTTCATGAAAGATTGTATTTTTATTTGTTCGTTTCTTTTGATTTTTGAATGCTTAGGGTTGCTGCATATGACCTAATGTCAGTGGAGGGTGATTTAGAGGGGGTTGATAAAAAAAAGGAGGAGATGCATAAAATCCTAGACCAGATTCGCGAGAAAGCTTCATCAGTTCTTGATTCATCGCTACGGTCGGAAGAAATCGACAAGCCGTTTGATTTGCTAAAGCAACGAGCCATGGAATTGGATTTGAAGGAGGAGTCTGTAAGGAAACAGATTCTGGATCTGGAGAGGATGAGAAAGGAAGCTGAGCTGATGGAAGCATCTCTTAAGGAACTTGAATCGAGGGAGAATGAGCTCAGGTTGCTTAATGATACCATCAGAGAGAAATCAGCTGAACTAGAGAAGAAAGAAGAGATTTTTGAACTGAGAAAGCAGGAAGAAGCCATAGAGGTTGATGTGAAGAGGAAGTTTCTTGAGTTAAAGGAAAAGGAACTTGAAGAAAGAGAGAAAGAGATTGAATTGAAACAGAGAGAAGTTGAAGAACTATCAATGCAAGCAGGGACTCGGAAGAGACGTAGGCTAGAATCTGGGCCTCCACTGTTGGCAACGAATGATAGAGATGCTGAGGCTCTTGGACAACACAAGCATAATGATGAAGACATGGAAAAAGATTCGGCTTCTACATTCTCTCCTGTACAAATAAGTGAAGGACATGAAAAAGATATTGAAGAAGTTGTTGTCTCCATTGATGACAGTGATGAGGAACATGAGCCATTATTGTGTGTTCATTCAGAGTTTGCAGATTTCAGCAAGACGATGAGATCTTTCAAGGCTGGTCAAGTATGGGCTCTATACGATGGTATAGATTCTATGCCTAGGTTGTATGGTCGAATCAAGAAAATTAATAAACGTGGGACGAGTCTTCAGTTGACATGGTTTGAACATAAAGATGAGGATTCTGTTCCTGCTGCTTGCGGGAGGTTCAAAGTAGGGATCACAGAAACTATAAGCCAGTTGACCTTTTCTCATGTGATGAATCCCATCATACATAGCAGACACTTCATCGCTGTGATTCCAAGGAAAGGAGAAACGTGGGCTCTTTTCAGAGACTGGAGCAAAAGCTGGAACAATAACCCGGAACAGCACAGGCCTCCTTATAAGTTCGACTTTGTGGAAGTTCTGGTCAACTTTGACGATTGTCTAGGCGTTGGAGTGGCCTATTTAGGAAAAGTTGAGGGATTTGTATCGGTCTATGAACAAGCTGGGCAGCATGGAGTCGTCTCACTCATGATCGCACCAGAGGAAATGCAAAGATTCTCCCACAGGGTGCCATCACTTAAGTTAAATGGAAAGGAGAGAGAGGGAGTTCCTGCTGGTTCTTTTGAGCTAGACCCTGCTGCTATCAAGAGTGTTCCACTCACGAGTGATTGCTCTAGCAGTGAGGAAGAAGAAGAGACAGAAAGTCAGAGCGAGGACGAGGATTGTGGTAAAACTGGTGAGGTTGAAGATCAAGATGGGTTAAGAAAAGATTTCCCCATTGTCTTAGATTGAGGGTGGTCTATATTTGTGAGTCTGATGGTCTTAGTTCTTCTAAGATGTAGTATTTTATTTCTCAGATGATGGCTTCTTGTTGCAGAATGGTACTGTAATCCTTTTGTGATCTGTTTGGACATGCCTTTGTCTCTTGAATGGTAATTTCAGGTTGTACCTTTTTTTTATTTGCAGTATTATTGTTAACATTTTTATATCAAACTACTGGCAAACAAAGTGGTAACAACTTTTAAAATATGAAAAAGAATTTGTCTTTGGTTACAAACAAAATAATTTCTCAAATCATTTGGCTACTATATAAACAATACGTGAATCTCTCTGACCATAGACACAAAAATAAAAGTAATTGATACAGAACAATCTTTCTAATTCACAACCTTTTGTAGAGACTCTTTGCTTTTGTTCACCAAAACAGTATCTAAACCTCCTTTAACTCTTGATCCAATCCTTAGAGAATGGAGAACAATGGCGTATCAAGAAAAGTGAAATACACTCAGCAAAAACTTCAACCGGCTTTATGTTTTGAACCGTCTAAACCCGAACCAGATCTCGTAGTGATTGAACAGCAAGCTATCATGTGTTTGTTTCCCAAGATACTCAAGTCCTAAACTTGCTAGCTTCTGGGCACACTTGTCTCCTCCTAACCGCGAACAAAACTTAACGTTATGTGAAACAAAGATTCTCCCATCGTAAGGCTTTAATTTCTCTACTAGTCTTTCGAGTCCAGTCCACACAAGTTTATCAGGCATGTGGAGAAAGACAGCACTTGCATATATCAGATCATAGGTTGTATCTGAACCAAACTTGCTGAATTCCATATCATCGCCTCTTACTATAAGAGGTCGTTTATGTAGAAGACCTTGAGATGGAAGCTCATATCTTAAAGCAGCCATTAGCGAAAGCTCATCCTTTTCAAGGCAGTGAAAATGTTGGGGACTAAGATAGCGGATAAAATGCAAACCCACACGCAACGTGCCACATCCGATTTCTAAAACACGGGAGTTTGGTTTAAGTTTAGCTGATTCAGCCAAGAACTCAAATACATCACGACCACCTGCCCATGGTTCACCGTAGTTGCTGTGATGCTGCTCAACTAGTAACTCACCAGGGCATGGAAGAGCTGTATGGTTGTTTGCTTCATCTCCTTCGTAATGAGATATACCCTTGTACCTGAATTTCAAAGAGAGTGAAATCAGAAAAAAGTAATGCCTCCTAGTTTTACAAAGACGGTGACTATTAAGAACCATCGAAGAGCATACATACACTCTGTTTAAACAAATCTATACATCACAAAATCCATAGCTAAATCTCTAAACAGCACTCAGATCCATTGGCTCTCACTAGAAGATGTCCAATGTAAGTTTTGTTCTTCAATTTCCAATATAGATATGGATTCAAAAACTAAAACTTTTTCACTTTCCAATTACTTAAAAGAGGAGGCAATGAAGACATAAAAGCTACTAAATTCACATACATAACATATATCAAATAAAAATTCCATCTTTTTATATACCGATTTGTACAGAAGGAATTGGCAAATAACCAAACTTGAACCACTTAGCTAAGCTAAGCTAAACTTTCGAACAAGAAAAGGAGCCTGTAGGGATGATTACTGATTCAGATCTGCGAGTTGTTGATCCCTAGTGCGAGGATTAATCCCTTTCCGAAGCTCATTCTTCTGCATATGCAAACCGTTGGATCTAATCAGATCTCTAACCCACTTAATATCATCTTGCGTCGGCGATATTCTCACATCAACGCCGACGGGAGCTTCAACGGCTTCGTTAAGAGGGGAATGTATAGAAGGAGGACAGGAGCAAGACGAGAGTGAAGAAGAGAGGAGGAAGAAGGCAATAGCTGCGAACGAAACGGAGAGTATAAGTACAGGCATGGAGACAAAGATTCCTTTCTGCATCGCCGGAGACGATGAAGAATAGGAGAGAAACGCCATTGAAGAAGAAGGAGAAGAAGAGAGGGATCCCCACAAACCGACTCTGCTTTAGGAAACTAGTAGTGGAAACGAGTTCGTTTAACCAATAATAGTAATGTCGTAAACTTAGTTTTTTTTTTCTTTTTCTTATATATATTTTGTGATTCAGATCCTGATTATAATATAATACTAATTAGGTTTTACAGCTGTAAAGCTTTTTAGGATTTAATCCTAAATCAAGATGCTAATTGCAGGACACTTTTTTTTGTTGTTGTTTGGTAAGAATATATATATTAAGAAAATTTGTCAAATAAGTTTTCTTGTACAGTTTTGTTTATGTTTTACTTATGTTTTTAAAAAAACTGTCAATGTTTTACCCGTTTTAAAAGGTGTTGATCCCTCGAAGCCTTTGACTTATGTTTTTTAAGTGCGACAATACATGTCAAAGAAAAAAAAAACAAGTGAGACAATGGATTCCTAATGCATTGCATTTATTAGTATTTACTAATTTAATTACTTTTTTTTTTACATTGCATTTGAAAAAAAAAACAGTAAAGTGTATGTTTACTAATGCGTTTTTTTTTTGTTATTGCTTTAGAATCCATTGCATAATTTGTTTTTTTTTCTTTTTTCTAGTTATGATTTCTAATAGGTAACATTTGTCGTAGAAGGAACAAGATTTGGGGTTTGGATATAGATGATTATGAGTAGTAGTATGAATTAGAAGAATATAAACACAAAACAAGGTGAATGAGCGAGCATGCGTTGTTTGTTTCAATTCAAAAGGATCTGAAAGTATAGATTTTTGAAGAGCATATAAGTGATATCTTTACGCATTGAATGCTTAGATTTGTTGTAAGCAATTAATGATTGTATTACTGTATACCAGTTTATATTGTGCCACACATACCATGTTATTGACCTCACTTGATCTTTTACAATTCGTAATGTAAAGATATTTTGATTGGACTTTACAAAACTTGTTATATTATGTTCGAGTGCTCTCTTTGGTGGTCGATCACTAGCGGTTTTATAAGATTACAAAATTACCCCAATATATATATATATTTTTTTTTTATTGTGGTCAAAAACTGAAATAAACTTTAGCAAGTCATCCAACCAATAAGAAAATAACATATATATTAATGTTTATCCATTCCCAAAAAAGTTAAATAAATAAATTTCGATATACTTAAACGCTATGGGCTGATTTTACCAAGTCTCGAGTTTGTGTTGTGTTTAAAAAAAAAAAAAAAGTTTTTATAATTTTCGTTCGTTCTTCACTTCTTCTTCTTCTTCCAATTCTCTCCAAAACGCAATCACGCCCTTCCTTCTTCTTCTTCCTTTTATTGACTCTTTTAATTAATTGTTTTTTTTTTTTCTAATACTTTTTCCAAATTTGTGCTAAAGTTTCTGAGATCAATCCGATTCCCAAATCTCTCGTTATATTCACTCCCCCCGCGCTAAAGATCGATTCTAGGGTTTGTATCTTCCTTTCCAAAAAACTCTGTGTCTGTGTGTTTTTGGGTTGCTTAATCACGTTGTTACAATCATCGTTTACATCTGAAGTTCGGATTAAGGTATGTTTATAATTTCGCTTACGACTGATTCCACCTTTTTTGTTGTCTCCCTCTTCTTTAGATATTTTTGTTCTCTCCTCTTAGAAATTGAGCAAATAGTTTTAGATCAAAAGTGGTGAGTCTTAGTAGTGATGATTTTGTAATCTGTCTCTTGTACATCGGAATTGTGTGTAGCCTCCTATTGATTTTGATCTCCTCCTTTGATGATGAGTCAATTGAGGATTTTTTGGGAGCTTAGATGAGGATAACTCTTCCCGATTCAGATTACTCACTCTACTACCAGCAATATATGTGTGTTGGTCTTGTTTCGTTTTGGATGATGATGATAACTAGTCTGTTCTATTTAGAGGAGGTTGTTTTGTCCCTTACTTTTTGTGGTTCTCCTTTCAGGATCATTTGAAATGCACCGGGTTGGAAGTGCCGGCAGTAATGGCGGTTCTGTTCGCACTCGCAAAGAGAAAAAGCTTACTTACGTATTAAATGATGCCAACGACACAAAGGTCAGGTTGTTTTACACCAATTTTGTTTGTTGTGTTACTCTTTCTTTGCTTTTTTTTTTATTATTATTATTTTTATTTTCTAGTTCCTTCATAATTCTTTTTAACCAGAAATTAGTTGAATTAGTTTGAAGTGAAATCTCCTTCTCAACTCAATCCTGATGATGTTCTTCTTATGTTTTGTGCATCCTGCAGCATTGTGCTGGCATTAATTGCTTGAATGTGTTGAAGTCGTCTGTTTCTCATGATCAAAGTTACCTCTTCACTGGAAGTCGTGATGGTACTCTCAAGAGATGGGCATTTGATGATGATGCTACCTTTTGCTCTGCTACGTTTGAGTCTCATGTTGACTGGGTATATAGTTTTCCTGTCACTGAAATTTAACTGTATAGGGATGATCAGTAGTCATTAGGATCCTGTGTTTCCTGAGATGAATCCTGTTCCATTGTGCATCTAATTATGTTAAACCCCCCCCATGTTTACTGTTCAGGTGAACGACGCTGCTCTGGCTGGTGAAAGCACTCTTGTTTCTTGCTCTTCAGACACTACGGTCAAGGTTTGTGAATTTGTTTCTTGTTCTCGTTATACTTTGTTTTGTTTTTGTATTACCATATTGGTTTCTTAATGCGGCTTAATAATCTGTATCTAGACATGGGACGGCTTATCAGCAGGAGTCTGTACGAGGACTCTCCGACAGCATTCTGACTATGTCACTTGTTTGGCAGTTGCGGCAAAAAATGTAATTTGTCATTCTTCATGCTTGTTTTCTTTATAGTTCCACCTGAAAAAAAAAAATTCTTGGTATGGTGGTGCAAGTTTTGTAGGATATATGTGCTTCTCCTTGTCACATTCTGATCCTATCTTGATGTCGCAACTTTTAGAGTAATGTTGTTGCATCTGGTGGCCTTGGTGGGGAAGTTTTTATATGGGATATCGAAGCTGCTTTGTCACCAGTTACGAAACCTAATGACGCTAATGAAGATAGCTCTTCTTCAAATGGTGCAAATGGTCCTGTTACAA
>NC_025685.1:1670674-1672973 GCF_000633955.1 Camelina sativa | reverse complement strand
GACGCTAATGAAGATAGTTCTTCTTCAAATGGTGCAAATGGTCCTGTTACAAGTTTAAGAACTGTTGGTTCAAGCAACAATATCTCTGTGCAGTCATCTCCATCTCATGGGTACACGCCAACAATTGCCAAAGGCCATAAGGAGTCCGTGTATGCTTTGGCGATGAATGATACCGGGATGGTGCTCGTCTCTGGTGGAACAGAGAAGGTATTCATACAATCCAGGTTGCATAGAATATACCTGGGAACAAGAACCGATAAATCTTTTTGGGTTTTTGATTTTTGAATACTACTCAGTTCTTTCTTTTTATTGCAGGTTTTACGTGTCTGGGACCCGAGAACCGGCTCAAAGAGTATGAAGCTGAGGGGGCATACAGATAATGTCAGAGCGCTGCTTCTGGACTCAACTGGCAGGTAAAGTTTTTTTGTTTTTGTTTTTGCCAGCAATGGTTTATTTTGTTCCTATTATTTTCTCTGACTGACTGAGTTTCCTCGTGTTTCTCACCTTGAGACTGCAGGTTTTGCTTGTCTGGATCCTCTGATTCTATGATAAGGTCTGTATTTCTTAATTAGTTTGTAACTATGATACCCAGTGGATGAGGTTATAGTGATTATTTCAGTTCTAACTGGTTCTAAATTTTTTTCTAGACTATGGGATCTTGGTCAGCAGAGATGTCTTCATACCTATGCCGTGCATACAGATTCAGTTTGGGCGCTTGCATGCACTCCATCATTTAGTCATGTTTATAGCGGTGGAAGAGACCAATGTGTGAGTAGAAACCGAACTTGCTTCTTTCTTTGGTTCCCTTCCATGTATAACTTCCCTTTTCAATTTCATTTATGTTTTATGTTTCCGTCAGTTATACTTGACAGATTTGGCAACAAGGGAGAGTGTTTTGCTGTGCACTAAGGACCATCCAATTCAGCAATTAGCTTTGCAAGATGATAGTATATGGGTTGCAACTACAGACTCCTCTGTAGAGAGATGGCCTGCCGAAGTACAGAGTCCTCAAAAGGTCTTTCAACGAGGTGGCTCTTTTTTGGCTGGGAATTTGTCTTTTAATAGGGCGAGGGTGTCTTTGGAAGGACTAAATCCAGTAAGCAAAAACAAATTCGTTCCTGTAAATTCTTCTGTTTACCCTTTGTTAATTCAGTGTGGTTAATTTTTCGCTTGTCTGCAGGCCCCTGCCTACAAGGAGCCGTCAATAACTGTTCCAGGAACTCACCCGATTGTGCAACATGAGATTTTGAATAATAAAAGGCAAATTGTAACCAAGGTAAATTAGATTTCTCTGAATGCTCTGGGAAGAGACCGCCACTGATAGTTTTGAAGAGGGGTCAATAATATGTGTTTGGTTTTTCTTTTGCAGGACGCAGCTGGCTCAGTGAAACTATGGGATATCACTAGGGGTGTTGTGGTACAGGACTATGGAAAGGTAACTGCGGAAACTACACATCTTTTTCTAGTTCATGATATTTGATATATGTATCTGCTGCTGCAATTCTGATATATCATTTACATATAGCTCCAAATGCAAATGGAGATGTACTAAGTCAAAAAAAAATATATCTGTCTCCATCTTTGCAGATTTCATTTGAAGAGAAGAAAGAAGAACTGTTTGAGATGGTAAGTCTCTTGATTATTTTCAAAGGTTGTGTTTTTTATCGTTAGTGAGATTAGCATATTTGTTTACCTTAATGATGCTCATATTTCTTTTATAGGTAAGCATTCCATCATGGTTTACTGTGGATACACGACGTGGATGCTTATCTGTACATTTGGAGACTTCACAATGCTTCTCAGCTGAGATGTATTCAGCAGACCTTAAAGTTTCTGGGCGACCTGAAGATGATAAGGTCAATTAAATGCCTGCTTTTAGTTATGTTGAAGCTAATCAGTTTTGTTGCATATAATTAATGGATTCCTTTTACGAGAAGTGAATCTTTGGACTTTTGTTTGCTCTATCCTAGTCAATTTAAACCTATTATTGTCATTGGATTATGTGACTTGTAGATTAATCTAGCTCGTGAAACACTGAAAGGCCTGCTGGGTCACTGGCTGGCAAAGAAGAAGCACAAACCAAAACCCCAAGTTCTTGCTTCTGGAGATACTTTATCTGTAAAAGATACCAAAAAAAATATAAGTGCATCAAAAACTGAAGACAGTAGTGCTGCAAGTGATCCGGTGTATCCTCCGTTCGAGTTTTCTTCTGTCTCCTCTCCTTCCATCATAACCGAGGGTTCTCAAGGAGGACCATGGAGGAAGAAGATAACCGAGTTTACTGGAACTGAAGATGAGA
>NC_025685.1:1657501-1669780 GCF_000633955.1 Camelina sativa | reverse complement strand
CTCCTTCCATCATAACCGAGGGTTCTCAAGGAGGACCATGGAGGAAGAAGATAACCGAGTTTACTGGAACTGAAGATGAGAAGGACTTCCCATTGTGGTGCTTGGACGCTGTCTTGAACAATCGCCTTCCACCTAGAGAAAATACAAAGTATTCGGCACTACCTTGTTCTCTAATCAAAAAAATAGTTTGGACTTTTAGCATTTTCATCACATATATTTTTACATTTTTATATAAATAGATAAAACATCTTCCATAAAATCTCTGACTTTGAAAGTTCTTCAAATTTCCAGATTAAGCTTCTTCCTACATCCATGTGAAGGTTCAACTGTGCAAGTGGTTACACTAGGGAAACTTAGTGCACCCCGGATCTTAAGAGTTCACAAGGTACATTTATGCATTTATCTGTAAGTTGAAATTGTAGTTTTGCTTGCCATCTCTGTTATTCAGTGGCTTCGTACATGTCTATGTAGGTTACCAATTACGTTGTGGAAAAGATGGTCCTTGACAATCCGTTGGATAGTCTAGCTATAGATGCAGCAAGTGTTTCAGGAGGACAACCTCAGCCACTGTTTGCAGGAAATGGATTACTACAGTCTGGTTTAAAGCCGTGGCAGAAACTTAGACCTTCCATCGAAATCTTATGCAATAACCAGGTAAGTCAGACTTCAAGAGATTCAATTATTGCTCAACTTCTGATCATTTAGAGTGTTGTTCTTTTTCACGGGTCTCAATTAATTGTTTGGAGTATGAGGCTGAACAAGCTGCTTTTCTGTGACTATTTCAGGTCTTATCTCCAGATATGAGTTTAGCAACTGTACGGACATATATATGGAAAAAAAATGAAGATCTAATTCTCAACTACAGAGTGGCTATAGCTAGATAACTTTTGAGGTAAACTATTAGAAAAGGGTGAAAACTTATGAAAATGCTTGATGTTGGTGTGTTTGTTAAGATGAATTTGTGGAGCACTAATCTCAGGCTCCATCGGACTTGATGTTTTTTTACTTGGGAAGGTGATTTCATATTAGGTATTTCCATCAGAAAGAAAATTAGAGATACTGAGTTGGTAGATTTTTCATGTTGAGCTTTATACCCAACTCTCGATACCAAAGCCTTTGTAGATTGCTCTTTTCCATCTGAAACAATGATAGGACCATATAAGTTTATATTGATCGTAGCCTTGAAAATTGAATATCACGATATCCTTTATTGCTCTACAGATTTGGGATCTGTCTGGTGGTGCATTTAATCTCATGGAAGTCTATAGCTTTTCATTGCTTGTTCCTCGAAAAGCATAAATGTTGGTTTATCTTGGCCTAGTGTTTACTCAGCTTCATGCTGGAGAATAATACTGTTCTTTGGAGCTCGGATACATGAGAATTGGGCACCAATAAAGGTCCAAGATTTTAGATGAGATGGTGTCGAAAGCTTTACTGAACTTGTACATTAGGTTTGAGCTTTGGAAAACAAAAACTATTTTTGATTGTTTCCTCAAATAATAAGAAACCAATGTTGTATACATTAGGAGCTCTCTCTGTTGTTATCTCTGCTGGCTACAACAGAGAGCGGACTAGCCTGAAATCAAAATGTAATTTGGTTCTAATTTTGGGGGAAAGACGTCCTATTTACCTCTCAAAACTAATATATCGTACCGAATGTCCCTGAAACTTTGACCTCCTAATAGAACCCCTTCCATCTTATATCCTCTTTCTATTTCCCCCTGAATTAATACTTCTATGTCTATTTCCCCAATTAAATTAACCTTCTCAGCTATTTCCCCATCGACGTCGATTAACACGGTTTACTGTTTTAGTTAACCGACAGACAATTTTTATTAACCAAAATAACCAAATTAAACCATTTTTAACCAATTGACAACCCGATTACAACCCGATTAGATCACTTAACCTAAAAAACCCAAAAATCCCCAAATCGTTTTTTCCCTTTCCATCGACGAACCCTAGATCCCTAAATTGATTCTTCTTTCTTCGAATCGTTTTGTTATCTCTTGCTCTTGGCTCTTGGGATGGCGTTAGTCCCCGTTGTTAATCCACCTATTGGAGTGGAGTTCGACGAGGAAGGCGAGGATCGAGATGAATTTCACATCGATAAGCTTGCGACAGATTTTACAGAAACGGAGGAATCGATTCGTCATAACGTGTATCCAGAGAGTGACGACGAGTCTGAGGGTAATGGTCGTGGTGGTGCCGCGCGTGGGGGGACACCGATCGTTCGTGGCGATGGTATAATGTATAAAGGGCAGAGATTCTACAATGGAATCGCGTTTAAGGAGTGTGTGACTGACTATGCACTGGCAACAGGTTGTAATCTGAAGCAATACAGGTACGATAGAGATAGAATCGGGTTTAGGTGTGTTGGTGCTAAGGGAAAATGTCAATGGAAAGTTTATGCTGCGTCTCTTCATAATGAGTCGATGTGGAGGATTACGAAGTACACGAACACCCATGTTTGTGTGCCTAATGGAGAATGTGAGATGTTTAAGGTCCCAGTCATAGCTAGGTTATTTCTTGATAAGATTAGAGAAGAACCAGATTATTACATGCCTTTAAAGATGGAACAGACCATAATGGAGAAGTGGAAGATATCAGCTACGAGAGGTCAATGTCAAGCTGCTAGGAGAAAGGCATTGGCATGGATAGCGAGTGAATATGACACTCAATTTGAACGTCTTCGAGACTATGGAGCGGAGATATTGGAACCAAATCAAGGGTCTGTGGTAGAGATTGATACGGTGAAGAATGACGCTGGTCATGATGTGTTTAAGCGATTCTATGTCTGCTTTGATGTTCTTAGGAAAACATGGAAAAAAACCTGCAGGCCACTAATTGGGGTTGATGGTTGCTTCTTGAAGGAAAAGATTAAGGGTCAGTTGTTGGTGGCTTTAGGAAGAGATGCAGACAATGCTATCNAACAATCCTATCTACCCAATAGCATGGAGTGTTGTTCAGGTTGAGAACACAGATAATTGGAGCTGGTTTGTGAATAGGCTGAAGATAGACTTGGAGTTAGGTGATGGAGATGGTTACATTATGGTTTCTGATCGCCAAAAGGTATTTTTTTTTTTTTTATGTTTTATGCTTTGTGTGATTTGGATCAGTTTCTAATGAATTTAACTTTGTTTCAGGGATTGATTAAGGCTGTTGAGTTAGAATTACCAAAGATTGAGCATCGTAAATGTGTTAGGCACATTTATGGTAACCTAAAGAAGACTCATCCAGACAAGAAGCAATTGAAGAAACTGCTTTGGGATCTAGCTTGGAGCTACAACACTAGAGATTACGAAGAGAGATTGGAGAGGATTCACGCATATGATAGCAAGGTCTATGAAGATGTCATGAAGACTAAACCAAAGACATGGTGTAGGGCATTCCACAAGATTGGCAGCTATTGTGAGGATGTTGAAAACAACTCAGTGGAGTCTTTCAACAATACAATCAACAAGGCGAGAGAGAAACCATTTGTGGCTATGTTGGAGACTGTTAGAAGGCTTGCCATGGTTCGAATTGCTAAACGGTCTGCTATTTCTTATTCACATGAAGGTTAGTAAGACTACACTCTTATTCTTATTCATTTATATGTTTTATTCTTATTCATTTATATGTACTCTATATGGTCGGATGTGGCAGGATTATGCACTCCTTATGTGACCCGTTTCCTTGCTGATGAGCATAAGGCAGCTTCTACATGCTTTGTATCTCCCAGCACAAATGGAGCGTATGAAGTTTACTTGGGATACGATAAACACCGAGTTTGTTTAAATGCCAGAACTTGTACCTGCATGAAGTTTCAGATTTGTGGAATCCCATGCGAACATGCTTACGGACTGATGATCAAGAAGACATTGGTAGCTGAAGACTATGTGTGTGAATGGTTCAGAACTGCTAAGTGGAGACAGAACTACACAGACGGGCTTGTTCCACAAAGAGGTCCACGCTTTTGGCCTTCCACTGGGGGTGAGAATGTGTATCCACCTCCAAAGCCGGACGATGAGAAGATCGACAAGAAGAGGAAGAAAGGTGTTAATGAGTCACCTACCAAGAAGCAACCAAAGCAAAAGAAAAGAATCATGCATTGTGGGATTTGTGGTGCAGCTGATCATAACTGTAGGTACCACCAGAAGAAGAAGAATAAGAAGAATACAACACAAGTGGAATCTTCTCAAGGTTGTCTCACTCAAGAGAAATAATGTGGGATGGAGGATTAGCATAAGTAGGACTGTTTTTTTTTTGGTTTTATGACCTGTTTCAGAACATATCTTGTTTTGCCTTAGTATGGTCAAGTCCAATCTTTTGAACCTTATTATTAACTATGTAAGGATGTACTCTTCCCTTTTGAACATGAATGTATTTTGAAACAAGATAACATCATCTCTTAAAAACATTTTGTCTCATACAAAACAAACATAGAAAACAACATACAATGTCATCATATTAGCTTAACTAGACCAAATATGATCATACAACCTAATACTAAAACAATTATCATCCTATTCATCCTAAATTTAAATTCAGCTTTTACATCTTCAATCCTCTCAAATATCTCTTTCTCAAGCTCCATTTGCATCTTCTTCTCAACTTTCATTGTCTCTGATATGAACTCTTTCATTGCCTCCACCTCATCCAACAAAGCCTCATCGACCCACTTGAAAACGTGATTGTCATTCATAAGCTACACCATGGACAATTCATTTGGTTATCGTTTAGAACCTTATCAATATTCATAAGCCAAATAATAAGTTCTACTTCGTATTACCTTATTTCCAGTTGCATACACACAACGAAAGTATCGTCGATTTGGGTTATGGTCGGATTTTGACATTTTGGCCACAATTGCTTCTCCACACCAGCATCTCTTAGGTACACCAACAACTCTACCTCTTTCGCGGACATTTGTCGACCTACTCGAAGACCCAGAAATATTACTCATGATTTTGAGAGAAAAAGACAGAAATTTGGATCTTTTCAATTTAGATTTTTAGGGTTCTTAGTGGAGTAAGAATTTGGGGGTTTTCGTTTTAAAAGAAAGAAGAAGAAGTAATCGGGTCGGGTTCTAAATGTTACCCGGTTATAAATTGCTTCCATACCGGTTTAAGATGGATTTCTATCGGGTTTACTAACAAAACCGTGTAAACCCAGGCGGATGGGGAAATAGACATAGAAGTATTAATTCGGGGAGAAATAGAAAGAGGATATAAGATGGAAGAGGTTCTATTAGGAGGTCAAAGTTCCAGAGACATTCGGTACGATATGGTAGTTTTGAGGGGTAAATAGGACGTTCTTTCCAATTTTGGGAGGCTTTTATTTTTAGCCTAGTTAACAGAACCAGAGTTGAACAAAAAACACAGTTCCATTAATGATCAATCTAGGGTAAAAGTAAAATCGATGTTGAACGGACCAAATCTTGGGAAAACACAAACCGCGTCATATTCTTACTCCGAAATAACATCACTTTTTTCTTGACACATGAACATAAACATACTCTCTGTCTATGCCTATGGCAGTAAGTTTTTTCACAAGAGGAGAAATCAAGTCCTATGGTCTAGTCACTTCGAATAGAAGCTTTAACGGTTATACAAAATTGAGTAGAATAATACTGTTCGGTGGCTTCTTTGATGATGTCTTCAGCTTTCAACTTTCTATGGTGTTACCATCAGCTTCCGTTATCTCACGTTCTTTCTCATGCTCCGCTGCAATTACAAGATGAAAATGCATATGTTAGTTCCATAATTAAAAACACAAACATATCACTCTATTTTGGAAGTGATAAACACAAACATAATCATGAACCGTAGACTAATGAAAGGTCTTATTAATCTATCCTTCATCAAAAACTTAAAATTGCTTAATCAAGCTTCCACAGATGATATCAAGAATATAGAAACAGTTGCCACTTACCCATGAGTTTATACATTGCTTTCTGAGTCCGCCTTTCGAGCTTATCAAGCTTCTTCTGCACATCTCTTCGAAGGTCCCAGTTAGGCTTCTTTGGAGCAATGTTGACAAATGGGTCCTGCAAAAGACAAATTCCGTTTTAAGCTTAGGAGGCACGAGTCAAGCAAAAAAAAAAAAAATCCAAACACAAGAGGCCTATTGTGGTCAGTCACACACCTCTTTCTTCTCCACAGCAGGTGGAAGTGCAACTATCGGATCTTCGAATTGAGGTAGCTCTGGTGGAGCAACTTTACCATCCTGAAGCTCCTTAGCTTGAGGAACATAATTTCTAAATTTCATGGCTGGACCACTGTCAAAATCAAGCGCAATATAAGCACAAAAAAAAGAAGTATTTTAGCACGAATAAATCAAGCAACAAAAACAATCACCAAGGCTAAGTATAAACAAGAATGCAATCTGTAATGGCAAAACTGTTTGGTAATGGATTAGGCATTAAACACCATTATCGACTAGAGAATCAAATCCAAAGTCCTAGGGAAAGCTCCTAATTTGCATTAGTCAACAACACACAACAAGAAACAGATTGATTCCTCCTCTAAAGGCAAATTGTTCTTCGAAATAAGACTGTCGATAGAAAACATATATATGCAAAGAACAAAAAGCATAAGCACACTTACTCTTCTTCGACTGCTTCATCTTCTCCGTCTTCCTTGGTATCAGACAGTTCCTGAGCTGCCCTTAGAGCTCTAAGTGCCTCTTTACGAGCAGCAGCTTTTTGTTCAATCGATTCATCTTCACTCGCCATAACTTCCTGCAAAATTAGGTTTCTCGATGTAAAACATCAAACATATTAAAAGAACTCAAACCCTGCGAGCCTTCTTAAAACACTAAATCACACAACTCACTGAGTTTAACCCTAAACAACACGCGACGAAATCGTGATTTTTTTTTTTTTTGAAAATCAGGATCTACGGAACCTAATCAGATGAAGTTTTAGCAAAATCAGAGCTACATAATGAAGTAAAATTAAAAAAAGCTCTCTATCCAGAAAAATCAACGAGAAAAATTGAAACCGTACCTTGAAGCTGCTTCGAGCTCTACAAAAATCTCCAGACAAAAAATCTAACACACAAAGAGAGAAGCTAAAGGGATTCAAAAACTAACAAGGAGGAAGAAAGAAAGAGAGAACAGTAAGACGGTGCGTTTCTTAAAATTAATATAAACGGGCCTGGTTAAATGATTCAGTCAGGCCCATTATCTGAAAACTATAAAACCATCGGTGGGCCGCCTAAAACTAAAACCCTAGGTTTTTGCAAGTTACCCCTTTTTATATAGCTCATAAAACGCGGCGTTCTGGGAAAGGCCCGAGTCTGTCTTTAACAGCTATAATAGTACCCTCTTAAAACCCTAAGTGACTGTCCCGTCTCCGTCTTCTTCTTCTTCTTCTTCTTCTTCTTCCTCTCTTTCACAGCAGCAGCTGCAGCTTTGAGTAACTCAGGTATTGATTGAATCTCTCTCTCTCTCTTTCCTTCACCATGAATGCTTCTTCAATATTCGACCTTTTTCCCTATTTGGTGAAGATTTTGGAGTTTTGAATACGTATACAGAGTTACTCTGGCTTTTATGGTTTTGTTTATCTCTGTCTCTTTTTCTGTATCTTCTTATGTGTAAACCAATATCAGGAATAGGGTTTATAGTGAATGGCGATTCTTGTTAGATTCTGATATCAAAACGTTAACTTTTTACATATCTTCTTCACTGTTCTGATTCAAGTGTTTGTCTTAATTTTTCTATTGGGATACAGACTTGAGAGTTTTGTGAAGATGATCATACTAGTTGAGACACCGGCGGGTTTTGCCCTCTTTAAAGTGAAAGATGAAGGAAAGCTCGCTAATATCGAGGTGAGTTGTCTTTGTTATTTTCTAGTCTCCTAGCTCAACCTTGGCTTCTCTATTTTAGTTGCTCTTTTTATGTCATCAATTTCAACTTTTTTTTTTTTACATTTTATCTGCAGGATTTAGCTAAAGAGTTTGAGACTCCAGACTCAGCACGAAAGGTGAATTTTTTTTTTTTTTTCTTTATGCATTATTTACATGCCGAGTGTCTGGTATTTGTGTTTCTCATTAAATTTTGTTGATGTACCAGATTGTTAAGCTAAAGGCTTTCGACAAGTTCGACAACACATCTGAAGCTCTTGAAGCAGTTGTTAAATTGCATGAGGGAACTCCAAGCAAAGGTCTGCGCAAGTTTTTGAAAGCTAATTGTGAAGGTGAAACCTTGGCTGTGGCGGATTCAAAGCTTGGAAATGTCATCAAGGAGAAACTGGTGTGTAATTTTCACTAGAGTTTTCCCATTAGTACACTCTTATTCCTGTTTGGCCTGTGTTTGTTTCTTATGAAAGTTCTTTATTCAATACTAGAAAATCGACTGTGTTCACAACAATGCTGTGATGGAGCTTCTCCGGGGTGTTAGAAGTCAGTTTACAGAGCTCTTATCTGGTTTGGGTGATCAAGACATGGCTCCTATGAGATTGGGGTTGTCTCACAGCCTTGCTAGATACAAGCTGAAGTTTAGTTCTGACAAGGTATTTCTACTCCTCACAAATTATATTGGTGACATGTAAAATATATGAATTTGTAAATGGATTGAAGATAAAAATTATGTGTTTGTATTTGCTTCTCTTGCATCTCTTAACCGTTTAGTTTTTGTCAGGTGGACACCATGATTATCCAAGCTATCGGTTTGCTTGATGATCTTGACAAAGAACTAAACACGTATGCGATGAGGGTTAGAGAATGGTACGGATGGCATTTTCCCGAGCTTGCTAAGATCATATCAGACAATATCCTATACGCCAAATCTGTTAAATTGATGGGCAACCGGATTAATGCTGCTAAGCTTGACTTCTCTGAGGTAAGTTTCATATTGTATACTGTGTAATAGAATTCCATTAACCAAAAACGCCCTGATTAATGATACCATATTCTCCTGTTTCTGGTTTCATTGCAGATCCTATCTGAGGAAATTGAGGCAGATCTGAAGGAAGCAGCTGTGATATCCATGGGAACAGAAGTCAGTGACCTTGACTTGCTGCACATCCGGGAACTCTGTGACCAGGTTCTTTCTCTGTCTGAGTACAGAGCTCAGCTATACGATTACCTGAAGAGCAGAATGAACACTGTTGCTCCCAATCTGACTGCCCTGGTTGGAGAACTAGTTGGTGCTCGTCTAATTTCTCATGGAGGTAGTTTATTGAACCTTTCCAAGCAACCTGGAAGTACCGTTCAGATACTTGGAGCTGAAAAAGCTCTCTTTAGAGCTCTTAAGACAAAACATGCCACACCCAAGTACGGTTTGATCTACCACGCGTCAGTTGTTGGTCAAGCTGCACCAAAGCACAAGGGAAAGATCTCGCGGTCATTAGCTGCTAAAGCTGCTCTTGCTATTAGGTTTGATGCACTTGGTGATGGCCAAGATAACACTATGGGACTTGAAAATCGAGCTAAGGTAACAATCTTCAATGGCTTTCCTATAGTTGGCATCTCTCTGAACAATCTTTACTCGTAATTTTCTTCTTCATAACTGATGATGTTTCTGGTTCGTGTTTAATAGCTTGAAGCAAGGTTGAGAAATCTGGAAGGAAAAGATTTAGGTCGTCTGTCTGGTTCAGCTAAAGGCAAACCTAAGATTGAAGTGTATGACAAGGATAAGAAGAAGGGATCCGGTGGTCTTATCACTCCTGCTAAGGTCGAGATCATTGTCTCTTTGTTTGTTTCTACTTTTTCTAATTTTGGACTTGTGTTAGAGAGAGAGTTCTGTTGCAGTTGAGTTTCATATCTATTTGCTTGTTCTTGGGTTTAAATCTTAACTGTTTGTTATGTGCAGACTTACAACGCTGCTGCAGATTCTCTTCTTGGGCAAACACCAGCTAAATCTGAGGACGGTGAGGAGTCATCGAAGAAGAAAGATAAGAAAAAGAAGAAGAAGGTCGAAGAAGAAGAGGAAGCAGAGAAGGAGGAACCATCAAAGAAAAAGAAGAAGAAGAAGGTGGAAGAAGAAGAGGAAGCAGAAAAGGAGGAACCATCAAAGAAAAAGAAGAAGAAGAAAGCTGAAGCAGAAACTGAAGTTGTAGAGGTTGCAAAGGAGGAGAAGAAGAATAAGAAGAAGAGAAAGCACGAGGAAGAGGAAACAACTGAAACGCCAGCCAAGAAGAAAGATAAGAAAGAGAAGAAAAAGAAGAACAAGGACTGAGGGAGAGTAACAGATTTTGAGAGATCTGAGTGTAAGATTAGTGTTTTTTTTTTTGTGGAATTTGCATGCCTTATTATTATCTAGAGGAATAGCTGTTAAGGTGTTTACTTATTTGCCTGAAATTATCATTTTGAATGATGAATTCATATTTAAATCCTTTACCCTCAGACTTTATATTATGTTCTCTAATCTCCTTAGATGATTAATTTTGGAACTCTTTTTTTTTTTAATTCATATGTACAATATTATTCTTCTTCCAGCATGTTTTTATCTATTAATTCATCATATCTGGAACAGGAAATAATGTATTCCGATAAAATCAACTAGTAGTATTTGCTACTAAACGTGTCTGTAGATCCGCCATATAAAATACTGAGATTTGATTTATAGATTTACAGCCGGAGTATCTCTTTTTCACGATCGTATTTTTCGTTGTTGACTATGATGTATAATGCATGTTTATCTTCGATATTGTCTGGCACAGTTTTTTAAAATAACCCAAAAATTGATGAGGTCATTAGAATTAGTAAAATTGTCTTGGCATAATGATGATTGTAGTTTACAATGCTTGGAATGAATAACATACAAAGCTTTTAGTCACAAAAAGAGAAAAGAAATAAAAAGAAGAAGAGAGAAAATGGTTTATATTCTCTTAAAGGACAGAAGTAATCACTAATACCTTAGCCTTTGTTCCTTGTTTGGTTTACAAACTGAGTCTTGATAAAGGAGCTTCTTTGATTGGAGAGATGAAGAAAACTCTCATTATGTATCATAATTGTTACATTTTTATTTTTATTTTCTTCCAATTTTCTATTCTAAGTTTCTAACAAAAAGAAATCATAGTGTTATATTTTTAATGATACAATTCCAAAATTAGGTGGATACATTACCAAATATTCTTCTTCTTCACTTAAGTTAGGAAATAATGTTTGACCAATAGATCAAAATTCTTCTTTGTGATCCTTGTCATTGACAAAAACCCACTTCTTTAGCACCACCACACACCATTAGACCTTCGTCAAAAAAATGAGTTTTCCTCTAATAGCCGTTTCATATCCGAAATTAACCGTTATTAGTGACAAAAAATCATTTTTAATAGTCACATATATTATAACGCAATTATGAAAGGAAATGATTTCGAAATATATGTATTAGTCATTAAATATATGATTAGATGACTAGTTTGAAATCTGAAAAGAGAATAAACAAAAAAAACTTGTAATAAGAAAATGTTGAAGTTTTGTGTTATAAGTTGGTGGGGGCAAAACCGCAGAAGAGTAGAGTAACTTTGAGCCTTTTTGACCTCTGTGTGTTGCGTCCAAACAAAAACAATTACACATCATTATAATAATAAACAGCCAACAGATTTTCGTCTGTTTCCATATTTATTCCTTTTTTTTGTCTGATTCAAAAAAAAAAAAAAGAGAGTTTTTTGAAGTAAATTTTAATTCGAAGCAGTTCAACCAATCCTTCTTCTTCTTCTTCTTCTTCTTCTAGAGGAATTTTTTACCCCAAAGTTGGTCTCTTTCTTTCATAATTAATGGTGGTAAGTAAAGTAATACTAGTATGTATTGGTCTACAAAACTCTGTAGCTATGTATGTATCCACCCTTGCCTTTTTTTTTTCCAAAGCCCTAATTGGTTTTTAAAAATCTTTTTCTTTTTAGCTTTAAAGGTTTCATTTTTAAATCTTCTGGACTCCATCCATTTTTCCCTTTTCCTTTTTGTCTTCTTTATTTTTTTTTTTGTTTGCCTCTCTCTTTGTTGAATTTTTGAAATCCCTCATTTTCATTCCTATTTTTTTGTTCAATTTTGTTGTCTCTTCTCCTGAGTTTTGAGTCAGCTTTGGTGTGTCTGTGTATGTCTCTAAAATTTTAAACAAGTTTTTTTTTTTTTCTCAGATCTTTACCTTTCCTTTGACTTGTCTGACTCTCACAGCCTGACATCCCTCTTTCTCTCAGAACTAGGGTTTAATTTTGTTTCTCTGTTTCTTACTTTTTTGAGGTTCTCCCTGCAGCTGTTTCACTCTGTTCAAGTCTCAGATTTGAGCAGCTGGGTCGAGAATTTCGCGTCTCCTCGATCTTAAAGTAAGTGAATTTTCACCAACCCCCCCCCC
>NC_025685.1:1653653-1657069 GCF_000633955.1 Camelina sativa | reverse complement strand
CTGGGTTTCGAGTTGTAAACCAATTTTGAATTTTCCATCTATGTGTGTGTTTGTTGCAGTTAAAGTTGATTTCAAAGAGACAGACTTTTTTGATTGTGTCAAAGAGATCTCTTTTAGAAACATGTTGAGCAGATGAAGGTTAGTTTGATGAGATGGGTTGTGTATTGGGTCGACCCGGATCATCAGGATCAGTTTCTGGGTCTAGAGACGAAGTTAGTACTAGGATTGAGTCCAAACGGCAACAAGTTAACAATGTGTCTGTGACCAAAACCGAGGCAACAGAGAGCACTAGTGCTGCTGTTGTTGTTGCTTCTGCTTCTAATGGTGAGAAGGTTAGGAATCATCACGAAGCTGTTGTGGATCAGAAGGAAGAGAATGGCTTTGTTGTGACAGAGGCCAAAGAGAGGAAATCTAAAGGGGAAAGGAAAAGGTCTAAGCCTGACCCGAGACGAAGCAACCCGCCAAAGAATTTGCTCGGTGAGCAAGTTGCAGCTGGATGGCCATCATGGTTGTCTGAAGTCTGTGGAGAAGCTCTAAGCGGATGGCTTCCACGAAAAGCGGATTCTTTTGAGAAGATTGAGAAGGTGAGAGAGCATAATCTGTTTTCGTTCTTGTTCCTTGCAATGACTTTGTGTAATTGAAGTTTGTTGTTTATGTATGTGTGTGTGTAGATTGGATCAGGAACGTATAGTAATGTGTACAAGGCGAAAGATTTGTTGACAGGAAACATTGTGGCGTTAAAGAAAGTGCGTTGTGATGTTAATGAACGCGAGAGCTTGAGATTTATGGCTAGGGAGATTCTGATTTTGAGGAGATTGGATCATCCCAATGTCATTAAACTGGAAGGTTTGGTTACTTCGAGGATGTCGAGTAGTTTATACTTGGTTTTCCGTTATATGCATCACGATTTAGCTGGTCTTGCTGCAAGTCCTGACATTAAATTCACCGAGCAACAGGTTATTATTTCCTTAGTGAAATAGATTTCAGTCACAACGCAGAGTTGAAGGCAAATCCTAACCGTGGTAATAATGTCTATGTTTTCAGGTTAAATGCTATATGAAGCAACTACTCTCGGGGCTCGAGCATTGCCATAGCCGAGGAGTTCTTCACCGTGATATTAAAGGATCAAACCTTCTCATAGATGACGGAGGAGTTCTTAGAATAGGCGATTTCGGGCTTGCAACGTTTTTTGATGCGAGTAAGAGGCAACAGATGACAAATCGGGTTGTTACTTTATGGTACAGAGCACCAGAGCTTCTTCATGGTGTTATTGAGTACAGTGTCGGTATTGATTTATGGAGCGCTGGTTGCATTTTAGCTGAGTTATTAGCTGGTAGACCGATTATGCCAGGTCGTAACGAGGTTAGCTCTCAAGTTATGATTTTATTTTCAAGGTTGAGAAAAATGTTTTGAGTTATTCATATGAAATGATGAATTGGGATAATGTTCACGCGGCAGGTTGAGCAGTTGCATAGGATATATAAGTTATGTGGATCGCCTTCGGAAGAGTACTGGAAGAAGATTAGGCTCCCTTCTACTCATAAGCATGCTCATCACAAGCCTTTACCACAATATAAGAGAAAATTAAGAGAGGTTTACAAAGATTTCTCTCCTGAGGCGCTTTCTCTACTTGATAAGCTTCTATCGCTCGATCCAGCTGAGCGCCAGACAGCTCCAGAAGCGTTGATGAGTGATGTAAGTTTTTTGCAAAGAAATGTTAGAAACTTTGAAATAGTAAGATTACAGAAATGAGAGTGGTGGAAGTAGTTTTAGGAATGAAAAATGCTTTTAACTTTTCAATCTTAGGCGTTTGACTTGATAGTAGGGGTTAAGGACTTCCATGGCTGATTTGTTCTTGTTGTACAGTTCTTCACGACGGAGCCATTGGCATGTCAACCTTCTGATCTCCCGAAATATCCTCCAACTAAAGAGATTGATGCCAAGAGACGAGATGAAGAGTATCGGAGGTAAAGTTTTATATTTCAGTTTGTGTATTCCGTTATTTGGGAATCCAGTATAGATAGGTTTGGTAAGGTCTCAGTTTTAATAGAATATGGCTTGGTTTGGTTATGGTTGCTTGAGAGGTGTATTCATGTCCGCAGACAAAGAGAAGCCCGTAAGGCTCAAGGAGAGAGCGGAAGAAGAATGAGACCCCGAGAACGAGCCCCAAGAGCAATGCCAGCTCCTGAAGCCAACGCTGAGAATCAATCTAACATTGATGTAAGAATTCAAACAAAAAGAAACTGAATCATTTTTTGAGTTCCATGTCTGAATCTTTTTTAACTTCTTCTCTTGACAACAGAGGATGCGTTTGATAACGCACGCGAATGCAAAGAGCAAAAGCGAGAAGTTTCCTCCACCACATCAAGACGGGTCGCTTGGTTTTCAGGTGGGATCTTCACGGCGGCTGGATCCATCAGAGATACCGTATAGCACAAACTCATTCACTTCATCTTACTCCAAAGAACCATTCCAGTCTTGGTCAGGCCCTTTGGCTCCCATTGGAGGAGCATCTGACTCAACGACACGGAGGAGAAACGATATCAACAAGGAGAGAAGAGTGGCTTCTAAGGTTAAAGGCAAAAGAATCGTTGTTTGAGAGATTTTTATTCGTCAGAAAATTTCAAAAGTTTCCTTTTTTTTTTTTTTTGATAGAGAGATACTTCCCAATTTTTCCTTTTTTGGTGGGTTATATGTTTTTTATTTGGTTGATTTTTGTATTGTACAAGAAAATTGACAAAAAAACAAAAAAAAAAACACCACTGAAATGAGGGAAATTATTATTACATTCTATGATATTTTATGTAAATTATGTAACTTTATGCTGTTTTGACTTCATCTTTATTTATTTTATATATATCATACAAAGAAAAATCGAAGTCCTTAGTTGGAATGTTGGATGATGAAGAAAGGAATCTTCAGAGACGTTTTTGCATAAAGTTTTGTTACAAAAGTAAAAATTCGGATCAGTGGAGATAATTTTAACACACCTAATAAGCATTGTTTTTGTATCTTTGCTTTTTAAATCACAAATATTTATATTTAGGATATACACTTACGTCATTATTGTAAGAGTTGACGTTATAGAATAATAGTCTTTGCAATTAAATAAAAATATAGATTTTGGTATAATAAAAACCTATAAATACAATAAAAATCGTAGGTTTCGTGTAAAAAACCCTCAAAACCAAAACCCCAAAATCAGACGTCTCTCTCTCTCTCTCTCTCTCTGATTCTGCAGAAAGAAAGTGTTGTTTGGAATCTCTCTCTCTCTCTCTCTCTCTCTCTCTCTACTTTTGGTTATATTCGTCGGAAGTAATAATAATGGAGGACGTCAGCTCCACGGCGAGTAATGTGGCCCGGGCGATCCTCGCCGTCCTCGATTATAGCTCCACGTCCGACACTCGCAAATCGGC
>NC_025685.1:1651452-1653593 GCF_000633955.1 Camelina sativa | reverse complement strand
ATTTTAGCTGAGTTATTAGCTGGTAGACCGATTATGCCAGGTCGTAACGAGGTTAGCTCTCAAGTTATGATTTTATTTTCAAGGTTGAGAAAAATGTTTTGAGTTATTCATATGAAATGATGAATTGGGATAATGTTCACGCGGCAGGTTGAGCAGTTGCATAGGATATATAAGTTATGTGGATCGCCTTCGGAAGAGTACTGGAAGAAGATTAGGCTCCCTTCTACTCATAAGCATGCTCATCACAAGCCTTTACCACAATATAAGAGAAAATTAAGAGAGGTTTACAAAGATTTCTCTCCTGAGGCGCTTTCTCTACTTGATAAGCTTCTATCGCTCGATCCAGCTGAGCGCCAGACAGCTCCAGAAGCGTTGATGAGTGATGTAAGTTTTTTGCAAAGAAATGTTAGAAACTTTGAAATAGTAAGATTACAGAAATGAGAGTGGTGGAAGTAGTTTTAGGAATGAAAAATGCTTTTAACTTTTCAATCTTAGGCGTTTGACTTGATAGTAGGGGTTAAGGACTTCCATGGCTGATTTGTTCTTGTTGTACAGTTCTTCACGACGGAGCCATTGGCATGTCAACCTTCTGATCTCCCGAAATATCCTCCAACTAAAGAGATTGATGCCAAGAGACGAGATGAAGAGTATCGGAGGTAAAGTTTTATATTTCAGTTTGTGTATTCCGTTATTTGGGAATCCAGTATAGATAGGTTTGGTAAGGTCTCAGTTTTAATAGAATATGGCTTGGTTTGGTTATGGTTGCTTGAGAGGTGTATTCATGTCCGCAGACAAAGAGAAGCCCGTAAGGCTCAAGGAGAGAGCGGAAGAAGAATGAGACCCCGAGAACGAGCCCCAAGAGCAATGCCAGCTCCTGAAGCCAACGCTGAGAATCAATCTAACATTGATGTAAGAATTCAAACAAAAAGAAACTGAATCATTTTTTGAGTTCCATGTCTGAATTTTTTTTAACTTCTTCTCTTGACAACAGAGGATGCGTTTGATAACGCACGCGAATGCAAAGAGCAAAAGCGAGAAGTTTCCTCCACCACATCAAGACGGGTCGCTTGGTTTTCAGGTGGGATCTTCACGGCGGCTGGATCCATCAGAGATACCGTATAGCACAAACTCATTCACTTCATCTTACTCCAAAGAACCATTCCAGTCTTGGTCAGGCCCTTTGGCTCCCATTGGAGGAGCATCTGACTCAACGACACGGAGGAGAAACGATATCAACAAGGAGAGAAGAGTGGCTTCTAAGGTTAAAGGCAAAAGAATCGTTGTTTGAGAGATTTTTATTCGTCAGAAAATTTCAAAAGTTTCCTTTTTTTTTTTTTTTGATAGAGAGATACTTCCCAATTTTTCCTTTTTTGGTGGGTTATATGTTTTTTATTTGGTTGATTTTTGTATTGTACAAGAAAATTGACAAAAAAACAAAAAAAAAAACACCACTGAAATGAGGGAAATTATTATTACATTCTATGATATTTTATGTAAATTATGTAACTTTATGCTGTTTTGACTTCATCTTTATTTATTTTATATATATCATACAAAGAAAAATCGAAGTCCTTAGTTGGAATGTTGGATGATGAAGAAAGGAATCTTCAGAGACGTTTTTGCATAAAGTTTTGTTACAAAAGTAAAAATTCGGATCAGTGGAGATAATTTTAACACACCTAATAAGCATTGTTTTTGTATCTTTGCTTTTTAAATCACAAATATTTATATTTAGGATATACACTTACGTCATTATTGTAAGAGTTGACGTTATAGAATAATAGTCTTTGCAATTAAATAAAAATATAGATTTTGGTATAATAAAAACCTATAAATACAATAAAAATCGTAGGTTTCGTGTAAAAAACCCTCAAAACCAAAACCCCAAAATCAGACGTCTCTCTCTCTCTCTCTCTCTCTGATTCTGCAGAAAGAAAGTGTTGTTTGGAATCTCTCTCTCTCTCTCTCTCTCTCTCTCTCTACTTTTGGTTATATTCGTCGGAAGTAATAATAATGGAGGACGTCAGCTCCACGGCGAGTAATGTGGCCCGGGCGATCCTCGCCGTCCTCGATTATAGCTCCACGTCCGACACTCGCAAATCGGCTGTCAAATTCCTTGAATCTGTAATTCTTTCTTTTTT
>NC_025685.1:1638046-1649543 GCF_000633955.1 Camelina sativa | reverse complement strand
TTCTTAGTGGGTACGGATTCATTAACACCCTTGCGGAGATTGTTATATTGATATCAGCCATGCATTTTTTCTTTACTGATGAAGTGCTCGCAAACTCATAATAGGTGCAGCTTCTTACTTTCTTCTCCCGACTTCCGTCTTCATGCTTGTGAGATTTTCAAACTAGTCTGCTCTAGGTATGCAACTGGGCTGTTTTATCTGATGTACTTACGTGAGCACACATAGACATCTTTGAAATTTTCTAGCTTTTCTTATCTGCAGAAAAAGACCCAGTGATGCTTCTACCGCAGAGTTCGATTCTGCAATTAGCAATTTGTTTCAGATCCTGACGAACGTTTCCAGAGAATTCTTATTCAGATCCTCTTCAAGTTCTAGCGATTTAGATGAAAGTGATTATGATTTTGCAAAATGCATGTGTGAAAGTATGGCCTCTTTAGGCTCAACGAACTTGCAATGCATCTCTTCTGATGGTGGTGTTATGGCTCTTTACCTTCAGCAGGTATTGTTAATGTCTTATTTTTGTTACTTAACTGGATGTTTTCAGTGAAGATCCTGAAGTTAGTAATCGCTGCAATGGCAAACTGAAACAGGATAAGTTTGATTTTGAACAGTCAAATTTTTATCGTTGAGCTGGTCATTTTGAAAATTTGAGATTAGATTCTCGTTCTTGAGTGAGCCGAGTCCAATTGTTTAATAAGTGTCGTATCCTTGCTGATATAGTTTGATTGATCTCGGCCAATAATAACTTAAAAATCCTTCTATATATGTTAGCAATAATATTTTGCATTATTAGATTTTATTTTGAATATGTTGCCTTATTCGTTTTTATTTGTATAGATGCTTGGCTTCTTCCAACACTTCAAGTTAGGCCTTCACTTCGAGGCACTTCTCTTTTGGCTGGTATGTCGTAAATCCAACCTTCTTCTTTGGGAAATTTCAAAGGCTTGTTGTTAATTTCAGCGTCTTTTCCTTTTGAGTTTTAGTCATTGATGCGGGATTTACTTCCAAAGCCCAAGGCTGCGACTTATCCAAGTGGTGAGGGATCATCAACTGGCGGTGTGGTTAGTTCAAGCCAGGTTGATAGTGAAAAGAAAAAGACTTTAAGTCTTATTAATGATGATATCTCTAGCAGTCTACTGGATGTATCTTTCCAGCGGATGTCCAAGAAAGAAAATGTTCCTCCTGGTGTTACTGTTTCGATTGGGCCCCTGGAACTCTGGAGTGATGAATTTGAAGGGAAGGGAGAATTTGGCCCGTACCGATCAAAGCTGGTATATTCCTGAACCAAATGCATTGGGTCTTACTTTCCAGACAAACACTTACCTAGAAACTTCTTTCTTTCGTGCAGCTAGAATTGATCAAGCATACTGCTTCTCACAAGCCTCTCGTCGCCAGTACCAAAATATCTGAAAGGGTGATTACACTCATTAAGCACCTATTGGCTTCTCCAGCACCCCTTCAGGTTTTCTCTCGACTCTCGAGTTCTTTAAGCTGTTGACTTCGCTTGACAAACATGCACCATTAGATATCTACTATATGGAGGCTCTTTGATGATCTAGTTCATATTTAAGCTCATGATACAAACATTCCCAGGATGTAGCAGTGATGGACACCCAGGACTTAGCACTTGATTGTATTGTGGCAACGATTTTTGATGGATCAAATGAGTTTGCTGGGGGAAGTTCTGAAGTTCATTATGCATTACGTGGAATATATGAGGGTATACTGCAGCATATTCAAATTCCCAAGGTTTTGTTTACTATGTCTGGCCTTTTTTAACACTCGGTATTGTGCTGTTTGATGGGCCAGGATTGCTTCAGCAGCTTCTCTCTTTAAAATGGAATGAACCAGAGCTTATGATAGTGCACGTGCACTATCTGGATGCAATGGGTCCTTTTCTCAAGTATTTTCCAGATGCAGTTGGAAGTGTCATCAATAAACTGTTTGAGCTTCTCACCTCTCTTCCACACGTTGTGAAGGTTTATTGTTATTGTATACATGCGCTTATACATATAAATAACCTTTTCAAAATTTTGACAGTGCAGAAGTCAAGGTGTGGATGAGTTATCTGACGCCTGTTTCTTTGGCAGGATCCAGCTACTAGTATATCTCGAGCTGCAAGATTGCAGATTTGTACATCTTTCATTAGAATAGCCAAAGCCGCAGAAAAAAGTGTTTTGCCTCACATGAAGGTAGCTTTGATCTGTCACTAATTACAGTTAGGAATTCAGATAAGTAAACGCTGGAAAATTGTTTGCATAAGTTTATGATTTGTTAAGCTGGTGATGGTGTGATTCATGGATATATACCACCACACACTTTTTTCTTATTGTCGTACACGAAGACAAAATTCTTTAAATTGGTTCTAATAGTCTAATCAAAGGTGTCTGGTTACTTTATCTTGTTAAAACTAGAGCAACAGGGCACCAGCTATTGGTTGGTCTGCATCATTATTTCATTGGTTTATATTTTCCTTCTTGTTGGAACATCTTTGGTTAACTAGAAACTTATTAACATTTTCCTGTGAACCTTGGGTATCATTTTTGTGGCAGAATTCTTCTTTTGCATTTACTTGAGTGCCTCTATAGCACAAAAAAAGTCGTCATCTTTACAGACATAATTTTGCGCAGGGTATTGCTGATACAATGGGGTATTTGGAAAAAGAAGGAACTTTACTCCGTGGGGAGCATAACATTCTGGGTGAAGCATTTCTTATTATGGCTTCCTCAGCAGGGTAATATTTGATTCAAACTGAAGTATAATTGATTGCATATATCCAGCTTCGGATTAGTCATGTTCTTAGATATAATCTAAACCTGGCGCAGAGCTCAACAGCAGCAAGAAGTTCTTGCTTGGTTATTGGAACCATTGAGTCAACAGTGGATCCAACCAGAGTGGCAGAACAATTATCTATCAGACCCAATGGGTCTTGTTCGCTTATGCTCCAACACATCATTCATGTGGTCTATATTCCACACTGTTACATTCTTTGAGAAAGCACTCAAGAGAAGTGGATACAGAAAAAGCAATTTGAACAAGACCTCTGAGACAACTCCAGCTTCACATCCTATGGCTCCTCATCTTTCTTGGATGTTGCCACCCCTCTTAAAAGTATGCCCTGAAAATGTGGACTTGCTTAGTTTAATAAGTCATGAAGCTCTATATTGGTATGCTTTTTGTTTTTGCAAGAATAACATGACAACATTCCTCTTTATATCTACAGCTACTCCGTGCTCTTCATTCCCTTTGGTCACCCTCTGTAATTCAAACATTACCTCCAGAACTTAGGGCAGCAATGACAATGACTGATGCTGAGCGATGCAGTCTCCCTGGTGAAGCAATTCCTAAATTTTCAAAAGGCGTATCGGTTTATGCTGATGGGTCGTTCGATGGAACTAAAGAAGGAAAAGCCGAGGCAAGTGAATCTGATATACGAAACTGGTTGAAAGGTATCCGAGAGAGTGGGTGAGTTTGTAGTATCCTCCTTTGAGCAAGCCTTACATAGAGCAATTGATATTTCTCTCATTTATAACTCATCAGTGTTTGTTTACACATTTAGATACAACGTGTTGGGCCTATCAACAACCATTGGAGAGACATTCTTTAAATGCTTAGATGCTAACTATGTTGCGATGGCACTCATGGAAAATTTGCAGTCGATGGAATTCAGACACATTCGGCTGTTTATTCATACCTTTATAATCTATATAGTCAAATCTTGTCCCGCGGATATGTGGGATTCATGGCTAGGAATGCTTCTGAACCCATTGTTTATCCACTGTCAGCAAGCTCTCAGCTCATCTTGGGCCGGTCTTCTGCACGAGGGGAGAGCAAAGGTTCCGGACTTGTTTGGCGTACAAAGTGGATCAGACATGAAACTTGAAGTGATGGAAGAAAAACTGTTAAGAGATTTAACTCGGGAAATTGCAACTCTGTTTTCAACAATGGCATCTCCTGGACTAAACAAAAGACTTCCGGTTTTGGAAAATTCAGGCCGTGTTGGTCGTGTGGATATGTCTACTCTCACAGATTTGCTTGCGTTCAGATCCAACTCTATGGTGGGGTAAGTATACTACCCTCTATATACTTCAGAGTAAAAGTTGTTTTGATAAAATACAAAATAACGGGAAAAAATGAATTGGATTGAAGGTTCCTCCTGAATCACAAAAGTGTAGCTCTACCAGCACTGCAGATCTGTTTAGAAGCCTTTACCTGGACAGATGGAGAAGCGACCACCAAAGTCTGCTGTTTTTGTGGTGTTGTTCTTCTTTTAGCTATACTAACAAATAACGTGGAGCTACGAGAATTTGTTTCAAAAGATTTGTTCACAGCAGTCATCCGCGGCTTAAGCATGGAGTCCAATGCCATTAACAGCCCTGATTTAGTTAATATATGCCGTGAAATATTTATCTATCTCTCTGACAGAGACCCAGCTCCTCGCCAGGTGAGTCTAAACCATAAGCATTCATGGTTGAGTCTTTTTGCCTGCTGTATGATACTTCATTTACCTTGGCTTTTGAGTTTTGATCATGTTTATTCTGGTATTTATCAGGTTTTGCTTTCGCTCCCTTGTCTCTCTCCAAACGACTTGCATGCTTTTGAAGAAGCTGCAGCCAAAACTTCCAGTCCCAAAGAACAAAAGCAGCTTATGAGGAGCTTGTTGTTGTTAGGTACTGGGAATAACTTAAAAGCACTTGCTGCTCAAAAGAATCTGAATCTTATAACAAATGTCACGGGTAAGCCAGGTTCGCTTCACATTTATGATCTCTCTTTTCCAACAGAGTTTAAAACTTTACTTTCTTCCTCGTTTTTTTTTGCATTCAGCAAGATCGCGCCTACCCGCAAGCGCTCCAGAAACAATTGGAGCGAGTGTTCTGTGAGATGAAGCCATAGGAGTTCTTACAATGGATTGGAGAGTTGTAGAGAATATAAATAGAGTTTATTTGAGATGTGACAACAATAGAGATTAGAGAAGCAGGTTTATGTCCTTAGGTTATATTACCTTTACTTGATAAAATTCGTAGGTAAAAAGAGATAATACGATACAACACGGAAGAGATAATATAATACGATTCAAAGATTTTGTGATATCGATTCTTACAACCGGTGAATTCGTGATTTCAAAAAAAAAAGAAAAGTAGGATTTTATTGTCAAATAAAGTAATTGAAAGAACATCGAAATATCTTTGGTACTTTTGTCAGCTCTCTACTATAACCTCTTAACGCGGTCTTTGTCATAAAATGAAATCAGATTCTAAAATCAGAGGATCTCATGGGTACATGCTGCCGACAATTTACATGTGCAAATGACATTCACTGCTCTAATTTTAGCCACCAATTATGCATTGCGAAAGAAAATACACTAGTTTTTATTATAAGTTATGATACCGCCATGTTGTCTGAAAATACAGTGCGCGCTCAAACACTAATTGTGTTTTGCCTATCCGCAGGTGCGACGCATTGCCAGAGGGAACAATAAGGCGGGATATCTGCTGGATTTAACCCCAGTGCAGAAATGTTTCGGCCATACTCCTGGTAAGATATTTTAACTAATGATTGTACTTCTTTCTAAAACTACTATTTCCAGAGAACGCAATGAAACATCATGAGGAGGGTTACCTGAAGATCAAGGAACAATTGCATACACATCTTGTCTGTTTCAGATACATTCTGGTCAGATAAACTTGATGCTGCACCTGCTCGTTTCTGTGCATTTTGTCTGTGTTTCTGAAGCACTGTCTCTCTTTTTCTCGCCTGCAACATATTTTTACCACCTTTTACTACACATAATCCAACCAAATCTACATCTTTATAGTATAATAAGAATTTGAATACGATTTTCAGCAATAAAAACTCTGGTTTTGGTTATAGCTACTAGGGTTATTTGTCTATTCAACTCCTGTTGTTAAAATCTATAAGATTTGTTTACTTTTTCATCAACAAATCTTCTTTTTTCTTGCATATTGAAAAATGATGAGAACATTAGATGTGTTTTCTATCTTGATTTATAATAGAGATAAATCTCAGTTATAAAAGCTAGGGTCTCACTCACTTGTTTATTATACTTAGAAAGTGTTTATAACAAAAATACTTACCTCGCTAACAAGTTCAGCAGCTAATTCATAATAACGCCTGGAAATTTCAGTGACAGTGCCAAGCAATAACTCCTCCCTTGTTTCGTGGGTCAAGTAATTTCTAGCCTTATCTCCCTCCAAAAAGGCCTATCAATACAAAATAATGCAATAATCCACACTTCAGAACTCATCAGTCAAGCAACTTTGAACTTCAAACCGCAACCCCAAAGCTAAATGAATACCTTTAGTGGACGCAATAGTCCAATGACGTACGGTGAGTGCCTGACAGGCAGTGGTTTATTAGGCATCATAAATGTTGCGGTTATCCCCCGCAGCTGCCTTAGGTTCTATAGGAAAGAAGAAACCATTTACCACTACGGACTTGAATATGAACAGATAGTAGGATAATAACTATAACCTATTCAACTATAAAGCAAATTGTACTCAACACTGTTCTACAGATGCTCCTTAAGGCAGTCAAAACAAATCTTGAAGTGCATAAATTAAACAAGTGGCCTTTTTGTTTTCTCCATGGCCTTACCTCAACAGATTTATCAACAATGACTTCAATTATTGTCTTGGTAACTAAAGGTAGGACGTTCTCTAATGATTCTCCACCCTGTAACATGCTCCTCCTAACCACATCCAGAACTTCAGATGAGCATGAAGATAACTGGTGGTGATATATGTCCAGCATAATTGCCACGAACTTCTGAGACTAGACAATGTACATCATGTAAAACCTACAAGGGAGGTAACATGTAAATATTCCGATAATATCAAACGATCAACCATATGATCTATATAACCAGAGTTCATGTATGTGTGTGAAAATCAGATAGTTCGAGTTTACTTGGTTAACACAGCAATTTTTTCACTCTATTTAAAAACAAAAGTTCACAACAAAATAAAATTGAAACCAGTTACTAAACTCCTACAGAACATAACAGCACCTTACAAAATTGCAGAAATCCCAAAAAAAGTCCGAAGTAAGTGGAACTGAGAAACAATCCACATAAAAAGTGACTTACATATATAAAGTCTTCTGCAGTGGCTAAAAATGCCCATTCACCTCCAGGACTCGGGCTGGCATTACTCTTTCAAGTATTCACCACAGATGACACCCAATTACAATATCTACATGTTATTAACACATAATCAAAATGAGCACTGAAACAAAAATAGTGAGAGATGATAATATTAAAGATAAATTTCACAAACCTCGAGAGAAGCTGCAAGGTCAAGCGAAGAAATTTATCAGCAGCAGAGAAAACGAGAACATCTTCTTTCCAGCATGATCGCAAGCTCTCCAAAAGAGTAACGCTCTGTCTGAGCATTAAGTTGGGCGAACTCGGTTTATCTGAGTCAGAATCTTGAATGAAAACAAGAGAAGAAGAAGTAAGAGCAGAATCCAAGCCTCCAGCTATCTCCTGAAACCTGAAATTATGTATTTTCGAGTTAGAGATCTGAGAAGCCCGTAATATAATGGTAAGCCAACAGCCAGTTATTATAATTCTCAAGTACCTCAGTGAAAAGTACACTCCCACATTCCATTGCTTCATGAATTCAATACATATAGATTCAGCTCGAAACTTGGTTACAGCAGACCTCGACGGACAATAACCTTCACGAAAAGTATATGGTATGACTACTCTGAAAATTAACTTTAAAAAAATTTCACCACCAAGCTCAGAGAATAGTGTAGATCAGTTACTCCACCTTCAAGATATGCCAAGAAATCCAAGCTTGCCTTGTAATTCTTCAAGAACTCGGTAGGCCTTCCAGGAGAAAATGCTCCTGGTTTGACTTTCTGGATTGCCAAAAGAACTTCTTTCAGGATTGAATTTGCCAAGAAGTTAAAGACATGCAAACCCGATTTGTCTGTTTTAACAGCAAGAAACCACGAAAAGAGTACAATGAGTGAAATATAAAATGACAAGAATCAGAAGGAAACAAATGTCCAATTATGATTAACGAAAAAATCTACAAAAAATATGATCACACAGAGATTTGAGTGTATTACCCGTTGAAGATATTTCTAGCAGCATTTTACAGTCCTTTGCAATAAACTGCTTGATCTGTTTGTAATCGTTTTCAAGTTCATCTCCAGAAATTCCAGTAGCATCCGCTGATGTCTCATGTGAAATAATTTTATGTATTAACGGAGCCACAATGGTTGTACGAAAAATTTCTTCTGCATTCTTGGTGTTATCAATGGCAGCATATGCACGTAGGCAGTTGTAAAGGACGCTTGTGTCCCTGTTGTTTAGCCCATCAATGAAGCAATGACCCAGGCTAGCATCCAATAACACACTAGCGCTCTGAATACTCTTCTCCATGTTCTCAACGAAAGGCAGGTTCTGTACTGACATAACAGAACAAGATAGTAAGCATCAGTTGTAAGACTTTCTACTATCTTCTGAGGGCTAACAACTACACTAACGATTAAAGAGTAAATGCATGATGAAGACCTGTGCATGAGCCATATAGAACTTGAGGCGATTCATTTCACTAGCGATTCTTTCCAAAAGCATGCTCTGGGTTTCTCTCATGGTTGTTCCATCTTGCTGCGTGGGGATTTCATCACTCATAGAACCCCTTACCAAGGAATTAGCATCCTCGTTTTGCCAATCACAAGGAGTAGTTGGTAGAACTTTCATAAGCTTTTCAACCTACATTTTACAATTAAGGATCAATCACGCATAGATCAATCACTTGCCCAGTGGAGAATTAGAAGATTCAGAAACTAAAAATCATGAGATACCTTGGAGACCACATGAAAAGTATTGAACAACAATTCCAGAACCTCCCTGGAAGCAGCAGCATCGGAACGTTGATGCAATGCATTCCTAAGAGCGAAAAGCGCGGCCTCCACAGATCCACGAAACCTAGTGATCTTCTCACGGAGCTCAAGGAGAGGAGCGCGCATGCGGATAACAGCGGCATCGATATCCACGAGCTTAGTGCTCAAATTAACGAAATCTGCGTAGTCTCGATTGATTAGGTCAACAAGTTCGCGGTTAAGGGATGCTAGGTGTGACCGGAGCTGGGATCGGAGAGTGTCAAAGGGAACGAATGTGCGGAGCTCTGAGATGTAGGACTCGGAGTCGAAGCCAGGGGAAAGGAAGAGGGAAGGTTTGAACCATAGAGGATGGGAATCATAAGGATCCGAGAAGAATTCAGAGGCGGATCTCGGCGCTGACGATGGCGACGGCAACGTCGCGACCATACCTGACATTTTTTCGAGTCGCTGTTTCCTCTATGAGGGCCAGACACGGACTAAGATATATATATATATATATATATATATATATATGTTGGACTGCGTGCCGAATCCAAGTAATAGAGCTGAACTGCGTGTCGGCTTACGCAATTTTACTAAACCGGAAATTCTAAAATCCGGTTCGGTTTGGTGGGTGTAATTGAAAAATGAAAGAAACCGGCCTGATAAAATCCGAGGCGTGAACAAGTAAACCGGATTTTAGAATTTCCGGTTTAGTGACTCTAGATTATTCGCATGCTCTCGTAAGTAAGATCCGGTTAAATTTGAAAACGAAACAGCAGGGACAATCTCATGTTTGATGACTCTCTAAACTCTTCTTTGAGATAGCTTTATTTGCGGTTTGCTTGATACAACTTGTTGGATCTATCAACAAACAACGGATAGACGACATACAGTCTTTAAATTATTAGACACTAACACACCTATCATAGCAGCTTCAAATGATTTGAATCAAATCCAATGGCTCCTCATCTGTTGTGGATGTTGCCACTCCTCTAACGTTAGGTGCCTTTTGTCTTATGTTCTTAAGTACACACGCGGACGAGGACAATCTATATACTATTCCAAAAAGAGCTTTCATACGTCATATATGAGTAAAGGAAGTTTATTGTCAAATAAAATAGTAGGTTCACAGACTATTTTTGTACCTTTGTATGCTTTCTCTACAATTAATACTTGTTTAACGACGGGGAGCGCCTTAATTAGATCTTATATGCCGATTATAGTAGTATTGAAGTAAAACCGTTGTATTTGTATATTAGTCTCAAGAGATATCGGATCATCAATCATGGTTTCAGTATAAATGTTTTAGCTTTGAAAATGAAATAAATGTTTAATTTTGTAAAAAACTGTTGTCGGCAGAATAATAATATAGTTAGAGACCTTTTTAGTACATATTAACAAACTACACGTATAGTTAATAAAAATGCCAAGTTTCATATTGTCACTATCATGGTTCTTAGGAATGTTGTGTAGTGTAGTAGTACGTCTTCCTCTTCGATCGTGGACTAATATCGAAAATCATACTGTGCTTTTGAAAATGACGAAATTAAAGAAATCTAGAGAAACAATGGAAACCGGTAACTACGAAAAAAAAAAAAAAAAGAAGAAATGAATCACACAAGAAATGGTGACAACGCATTGGTATCATAACAAAATTCATGAGATCTCCGTTGAACACAAGATCCATGAACTTTTGTCACCTTCTAGGTTCAGACCCCCACAAACAAAGGCTAAAATATTGATCTTTTTTTCTTCTATAATTTTTTTTTGATTACTACAATAAGTAAAATGATTATCATCTACGTTCTGCTTAGGCTAAAATAGCAGCATCTTCCTTCCTATGGGATCCAAAAAAATATTGTTTTCCAACTAAAAACACACAAGAAAAAAGAGTAAAAGTGTTTGTTGCTATTAAAGTGTTTGTTGCTATTAAAAATATATGAGAGAAAAAAAAACAAAAATATCATCTATTGTAAATTAAAAATTCAGGAGATTTACTTGTCTACGACGAGGTCCACAGTAACTCAGATAAAAATCTAGCGTCCAGAATGATCTAGCGAATCAAAATAACGGCTATAAAGCCGCCAAATCGTTTAATTTTTTATTTCCTTCTTTTTTTTTTTCTTTATAGTTATTTTACGTTTGCGTTACGAATCCTCTTTTCACCTCTCTCTCTCAACGCAATCACCCACCCTACACGTGTTTCTTCTTCTGTTCCCTCAGTCTCGCTGTGAAATTGTTGTTTCTCCGGGCGAAATCAAAAATCCTTTTAGCTTTCTCTTCGGGTGTTAATTCGTTTCTTTTCCAATCGCATCTCCGTTTGTGCTTTTTTGCAGGAACGAACGTTTAGCGGAATCTCGGGTTTAGCTTCGTAGCTTTGCATTTTTTGTTTTTGATCTTCCTCTGTATCTATCTATCGTCCTTCTCTCGTATTGTTTGTGTCTTTCGCTGCTGCAAATCACAAATATCCTAATTCCTTGGAAGCGCTTCAGGTTTGCCATTCGGATTTCACCCTCTTTGTATTTTTATATTTTTATGGGTTAAGGTTGTGTTTTTGATTGCTTGAGAAAACAATAGTGGTGATTAAGTTATTAGACCTATTTTTTTTTTTTTTTTTTTTTTTTTTTTTTTTTTTTTT
>NC_025685.1:1629915-1637902 GCF_000633955.1 Camelina sativa | reverse complement strand
TTTTTTTTTTTTTTTTTTTTTTTTTTTTTTTTTTTTTTTTTTTTTTTTTTTTTGATTCGCATGGCTCTCACAAGTTAGGGTTTCTGATGTTTTTCATTCATAAGTTTTGCGATTCTAGATTCGTTGCTTTTCTTCTACTTAAACAGTTTCAGATTTTGCTTTCATTGTGAGATCCTTGTGCGGTTGCTGATTCTGAGATTTTGTTTGGTGTTTAATAATAGTTAGTAATACAGGGAACTGTTGAAATGGAGGGTCCGGAAAGATGAGAGATTATTAATAATTTGCTTTCTCAAGATATAAATTTTTGAAAGAGTTAAAAAGAAAGTGGTTCAGGAAGATGGCAATGTTGGTTTCTCTTTTCGATTCTGTTACATCTTCTAAACTGTTATCGGTGTCAACCTCTGATCACGCCTCCGTTGTTTCACTTAATCTCTTTGTCGCTCTTCTATGTGCCTGTATCGTGATTGGGCATCTTTTGGAGGAGAATCGATGGATGAACGAATCCATTACTGCTTTATTGATTGTAAGTTCACTTTATCCGTCCCATCCTTAGGCGTAGAATGTTATTGATTATTATAAATTTCTTACGATATTGTCATATCAATGATTCATCTTTATTGACTTTTTCAAACAATTTGGCTGCAGGGGCTTTGTACTGGTGTCGTCATTTTGTTGATTAGTAGAGGGAAAAACTCACATTTGTTGGTTTTCAGTGAAGATCTTTTCTTTATATATCTTTTGCCACCCATTATATTCAATGCAGGGTAAGTTTCTACACCTAGACTGATCATTTGTTTCTTGCTTTCGATGACAGGTTCATAGTTTTTGGTCTTAGTTCTCCATTTGACAGATCTTTTCTTGTACTAATAGTTTTGGTTGGGTATTTTGTACAATAGAGTAGAAACAAAGAAATATCCGTTTATGTTCAGAAATCTTACTGAGAAACGTTACATTAAATCATTCTCTTAAAGATATGCATTATTGCTGATTCTATGAATATGCTTCCATACACCTGCTTTGGAAGTGTATGTGATTGTGACTGCAGAATAGGACGTGGCTATAATGTTTATCATCAATTTTAGTTTGATTTTATCTACCTGTAAATAGAAGGGTCCTGCCATGTCCTTGTCGTAATTGCAGACATGTTGAGATTTTTTCTTTCGCACTATGTTTTCAGATCTTTCTCTGACCCACAGTTATTATTTCTTTGTCGTTGTATATAGGTTTCAAGTAAAAAAGAAGCAATTTTTCCGAAATTTTGTAACTATTATGGCTTTTGGCGCCATTGGGACTGTAGTTTCCTGCACCATAATATCTCTAGGTATCTTTCTTCTCACTCCCTGTAACTTGGCCCTGTTAAAAGCTTATTTCGGATTAGTAATTGTGGATACTTAATATTCTTGTGGTGTTTGAAACAGGTGCAATTCAGTTCTTTAAGAAGTTAGACATTGGGACCTTTGACTTGGGTGATTTTCTCGGTAATGCGTTAACTAGTTTTCCTTTTATTTTATTGCTATACTCTATTGATATCTGTTCCTGAAGACTCGATTTATTTTGTGTTTATTGATCAGCAATTGGTGCCATATTTGCTGCAACCGACTCTGTATGCACACTACAGGTAATGTGATTAGCCAAATTTCAGAAGTACCTAGAGGCCCAGAATCAAAGTGTATTAAACATGTTCCTTTGTGATACAGGTTCTCAATCAAGATGAGACACCTCTGCTTTACAGTCTTGTATTTGGAGAGGGCGTTGTGAACGATGCCACATCTGTTGTGCTCTTCAATGCAATTCAGAGCTTTGACCTCACCCACCTTAACCATGAAGCGGCTTTTAAATTTCTTGGGAACTTCTTCTATCTGTTTATCTTGAGCACCTTGCTTGGTGTTGCAGTAAGTCCATTTTCTTCTCTCTACTGCTCTTTCTCCTGGCTACCACTTAACACCATCTACAACTACAAACTCTTTGTTGTTCCTCGTTGTGCAGACTGGTCTGATAAGTGCTTATGTCATCAAGAAGCTATATTTTGGAAGGTAGATAATTCGCTTTAGCTTCATACTGTATGTGCATAAGCCTGTTCTGTGATGTGGTCTAAATTGGGTATATATCTTAGGCATTCGACTGATCGAGAAGTTGCCCTCATGATGCTTATGGCATATCTTTCATACATGCTTGCTGAGGTTAGATTCCTGGAATCCTTATATCACTTCCATAATTTAGGCATAGAGACACTTAGTTTTATCTTGACAACACGTTATTGATGTTATTTTGTTTGGGTTGCAGCTATTCACCTTGAGTGGTATTCTCACTGTATTTTTCTGTGGGATTGTGATGTCCCATTACACCTGGCACAATGTAACCGAGAGCTCAAGAATAACTACCAAGTAATATAATCTACATTTTCTCCATCTTTGCTTGAAGACAAACAGGGTTTCAAACATTTTCCATCTTCAGTACTTACTTACCTTCTATGCATATACACGATGATACAGGCATGCCTTTGCTACTTTGTCGTTCNCATCAAGAAGCTATATTTTGGAAGGTAGATAATTCGCTTTAGCTTCATACTGTATGTGCATAAGCCTGTTCTGTGATGTGGTCTAAATTGGGTATATATCTTAGGCATTCGACTGATCGAGAAGTTGCCCTCATGATGCTTATGGCATATCTTTCATACATGCTTGCTGAGGTTAGATTCCTGGAATCCTTATATCACTTCCATAATTTAGGCATAGAGACACTTAGTTTTATCTTGACAACACGTTATTGATGTTATTTTGTTTGGGTTGCAGCTATTCACCTTGAGTGGTATTCTCACTGTATTTTTCTGTGGGATTGTGATGTCCCATTACACCTGGCACAATGTAACCGAGAGCTCAAGAATAACTACCAAGTAATATAATCTACATTTTCTCCATCTTTGCTTGAAGACAAACAGGGTTTCAAACATTTTCCATCTTCAGTACTTACTTACCTTCTATGCATATACACGATGATACAGGCATGCCTTTGCTACTTTGTCGTTTCTTGCTGAGACTTTTATTTTCCTTTACGTTGGAATGGATGCATTGGACATAGAGAAATGGAGATTCGTGAGTGATAGGTATGGACACGCAGTAGAAACATAAATTCTCTTTTTGTTCATTGAATATTTGCATAATCACCAAATGTTTACTTGTTTGGTTTTGGACAGCCCGGGGACATCAGTTGCAGTGAGCTCAATTCTAATGGGTCTGGTCATGCTTGGAAGAGCAGCTTTTGTTTTTCCTCTTTCCTTCTTATCAAACTTGTCCAAGAAGAATCAGAGTGAGAAAATTGACATCAAGCAGCAAGTAAGAATAATCTACTTTGCCTATTGTGTTCAAAGTTTCTGAGGAATGTTGATGCTTATTTGTCTTCTCTCACCTATTGTGTAGGTTGTGATCTGGTGGGCTGGTCTAATGAGAGGTGCTGTATCTATGGCTCTTGCCTATAATAAGGTAAACTGAAAGCTTAATGGATAGCAAACACCACATGGTGATTGATGAATATCTAACAGATATCGTAACCTCGTTACATTTATATCTCTGTACTCTCTAATGCAGTTTACAAGATCAGGGCACACGGAACTGCGGGGGAATGCAATCATGATTACCAGTACTATAACCGTTTGTCTTTTTAGCACCATGGTAAGATATCTCCCACTCAGGTTTGGAATACTGGATGCAGTTTCTCTAAAGATAAACCAGTCCAGAAACCGAACCAAATCTTAATATGGCTAAAAAAAATTTGCCTTTCTGTATACAGAAAACCAAAACCAATTCCCTTATATATATTCGGGATCATTTGCACCAAATCCTGTTTTAGTTTATCTGATACGATTACCGGACATCTGACATGTATATTTGTTTCCACGGGTTTCAGGTGTTTGGTATGCTGACCAAACCGCTGATTAGATACCTAATGCCACATCAAAAAGCGACAACCAGTATGTTATCCGACGATAACACTCCAAAGTCAATCCAAATCCCACTCCTCGATGGCGAACAGCAAGATTCATTTGAGTTACCTGGGAGCCACCATGACGTGCCACGACCAGACAGTCTTCGCGGGTTCCTCATGCGTCCCACACGCACTGTCCATCACTACTGGAGACAGTTTGATGATGCCTTCATGCGTCCTGTGTTTGGTGGTCGCGGTTTCGTTCCCTTTGTCCCTGGTTCTCCGACTGAGAGAAGCACCCATGATCTCAGCAAACCATGAGGGGAAAGATTACATAAACTTAATTAGAAAAAGCCAATAACTTCTTCGTCTGCCTCCTTATGTTCACTGGTAGTGGTTGATGTAAAGGATTTTTTGGTTCTTTAAATTCCTTTATATTTCTTATGTAAATTTATTAATTGAAGAAGCTTCTTACATTTTGAGAGACGTGTGGGGATCGTGTAGAATATTACTTTTAGTCTTTGTTTTGTTTAACGAAAAAACTTCACTTTCTGTGTTTAAGTTTTTGACTGATGCCTCCTGGGGTTTGTTGTTGTTGGTCAGAACTTGGATGGAACTTGATTGAGATTGCTTTAATCTCACGATTCGTATGTGATGGTTTGTTACGGTTTGGTTCAATTTTGTTGGTCAAACTACATAGTTCGGTTTGTTCAGTTTTGTTGGTCAAACTACATAGTTTGCGTATGTGTTGACGTTTACCGATGGGGTTGGAAGCCGAGTGGTATATTTTGGTTAGGACCGGTTTCGTTAGAATGTAATGTAAGAGTGATTTAATTAGTCTTCGAAATTTGGAGAACCGAAGTAGTAATAAACCGGTTAATTGGGCACGAGGACATGCCAAATGGGCTGAGTCAAAGAAAGAAGCAGGCCCATGTGATTGTTGTGAACGACGTCGTGGTGGGTGTAGGAAGCTTATAAATGAAAGCAACTACCAGAGGAGTTCACGCTCTTTGTACACTCCGCCCTCTCTCCCCCCCCATCGCTCTATCTCTCTCTCGACAGATCTCTCGTGATTAACGAAACAATGGCGACTCAATTCAGCGCTTCTGTCTCCATGCAAACTACTTGTCTGGTAATCAAACCCTTCTTCTCCATTTTACAATTTGATATGCTTTGCCTTGGAGATCGCTTTAATTTGATCATTTTTTTTTTTGCCTCTGATTCATATGTTTTTTGTTGTTGTTATCGTATAAAACCCTTGACGCATGTTAATTATGTGGAGCATGGAAGATCTTGGTTATAGTAAAGAATGATTCTTTATTATTATTATTGTCTGATTATTTATTTCGTCTGAATAGTTTGTGATCTTGGTGGACCACTTGGAATTTAAAAATCAATGATGTCGTGAGATTTTATTTTGGTTTGGTAATCTTAGATCTACAGTGAATTGGAATTATGATTGTGGAAAAGAATGTCTGCTTTTTGGTTTTGGTTGTTTGTGCATACCATTCAGTCAGTTAAAGAATTTGGTTTTTGAGTTATGAAGTTTTAATGAATGCATGTGTAATTTTGTCTCTGATGAAACACAATAGGCAACAACGAGGATTAGTTTCCAAAAGCCTTCTTTGATTTCCAACAATGGAAGGACCAATCTCTCCTTCAACCTGCGCCCTGCTCGTCGCCTTTCAGTCTCTTGCGCGGTATGTTTGATTGCATTTTCGAGTTTGTTTAAATACAAGACTTGGTAACTTACTTATTTGTTTTTTGTAGGCGAAACAAGAGACCATAGACAAAGTGTCTGAGATTGTCAAGAAGCAACTATCACTTGCAGCAGATCAAAAAGTCACTGCCGCTACCAAATTTGCTGAGCTTGGAGCAGATTCTCTCGACACGGTATTAAACAATCTTTAAACAGACAGAGCTTGTAATTAATACCTCTTAATTCTTGATTAACTGAGTGTTTTTTTTTTTTTTGCAGGTTGAGATAGTGATGGGTTTAGAGGAAGAGTTTAACATCCAAATGGCGGAAGAGAAAGCACAGAAGATTGCAACAGTGGAGCAAGCTGCTGAACTCATTGAAGAGCTCATGCAAGAAAAGAAGTAATTTAGTATTTTTACAAGCTGCTACATAACAAAAAAAAAAAAAAGTAAACGACAAAAAAAAGAAGGCTTTGGGTTTGTTTTCATTATGTTTTATCTTTCTGTCATTTTTAATTAATGTGTCAATGGAGTCTATCTTTGTCCTAATGGGTTAATCCCTGTATCCACTGATGTCACCTTAAACTTTTGGTATCCCAACGAATATCATTTACAATAAATCTTTCTTTCTCTCTTTCCAAAATCCAAATGCCCAATGCGAATCATGATGCAAATGCATACGACTATATATGAGAGACGGAAGTATTTTATATCACAATGTACAGGGGAGTCTCCATAGTCTTCGTATATTAACATACAAGTCAAGAGTAGGTCCAACAAGGAAGTGACAGTAGCTTGATTTTTTAGTTTTCCTATTCACCTTGTATCTACAGATTCAGAAGATCTCCTCAGGCAGGGGTCTTACTTATTATTCCCAATCGGCGTCGAAGAATCCAGCATCTTTCATCTCTGAATAGTAGACATTCTCCAAATTCAGATCTTCCTCCTGCAGCAAAGCCAATTGAAATTCAGCACCAAATCCTGATCCAGCTATAACACACCTACCTAAAGGGGTGTGTTTTGGTGATAGTGATGGACATGGTATTATGATGATGCTATAATGATAAAGAAGGTGATGGTGCTATAGTGATAAAGAAGGTGATGGTGATGGTTCTATAAAGTGATAAAGAAGGTGCTGGTGCTATAGTGATGAAGGTGGTTATTTATTGAATGTTTGTGGGTACATAGATATTTATTTTATTATGTAGAGAGAGAGAGAGATGTTAAGATGAGGGATTTACCTGGAAAAAGTCTGCAAGAAAAGTAACATACAAAAGAGGAAGATAGAAGGCGTGGTAACAAACACTTGTGATCCCATACAACCTGCAAGTGCAAGCATTCAATTTTTGTTTTCTAGTGTTAGAAACAAGCGAAATCTGACTAACTGATTTTACTCTTTTGACTGTGAGGATTTTGTTTAAAGGGTTTACCATAATCCAAAATGAGCACCGTTTGCCGTAAGAGCACATGCAAATAGGGAGAGACCATTTAAGGCGAGCATGACACTTATGTACTTGTAGAACGCAGGTCTTGCTGTCAAAACAGAATATAAAAAACACATGGGATGAGTAACAGAACCCGTTGAAAAACTATTGGCTTATGCAACCATAAGGAAGATGGGAGGGGTCGATGTATTTACCGGGTAGTCTCTCTCTCCACTTCGAGTTGTACATGAAGAATATCATCCCATAAATGCCTGCTAGCAAGAGCTTGTGGATGACCCATAAGCCCCATTTGAGCTTTTGTATACGTTCATTGTTGTCGATAAACAATGGTACCCCAAATCCAAAGAGATAAATTGCCTGAAATGACGAATGAAAACCCTTAATGACTAAACTGATGGTGTAATATTGTAACTAGACAGTATAAGTTTGCGCTGTAGTATGAAATTTTTGCAGAGCTAAGTTCAGGCCTACATCAATACCAATATACCTCCATGAAGGTTTTTCGATCTATCTTTCAGAAAGTATATCAGTAGATATCTAACAGTTATGAACACAATGATACCTTGAGAAGCAAATCAAGACCTATAACAAGCCCTGAGATGAGGAAAGTTCGTGTTAATGCTTCAGCACCGCTTGCATAGTTTCCTTGGAAGAGAAAGGCTACCAAGCTTACTTCCAGAAACAACATTCCAGAAGTTGTGAACAAAGTTAATAGATTCCAAATCACTTCTTTCCCAGGAGTGCATTCCCATGCCTAAACACATGAAAAAAGTAAAACAAAAACAAAATCTGGAGTAAGCAAATGATCAAGAAGGTAAGACAATTCGTTTTAGGCAGCTTACACAAACACAGAAGCTTTCTAATAACCAGTGTAGAGGAACAACAATGTTGAAAGGATCGCAAAGTTTATACCTTTACTAAGC
>NC_025685.1:1608047-1629448 GCF_000633955.1 Camelina sativa | reverse complement strand
TTTAACAAAAAAAAAAAAAAAAAAAAAAAACCAAAAAACTTAACAAACCTGAAGGCAACACCAAGCAAGATTGAGCAAGCTAACAAGCCAGAGACAACCGTAATAGGCGATCATAATATACGATCTCCGATTCGACAACTTCGACAAGCTCTTCTTCGCCTCATACGCTAAGTAAGCCACGAATAGAATAGATGCTAATATCAGAACCGTGTTGTGCAAAAAGCCATGACACTTCCCAACCCATCCGCCGATAAACCCCTCGGTGGCCGTCGAATTAGGGCTTAGCCGTGAAACCAGGTAAGGTGACTCCGCAATCTCGCCGAGAACTCGCATTTTCCTCAAATCGAACGAATCAGAAACCCAAGTAGAGCCACCTCAAAGGAGTAGAATTTAAATCCCTAATTCCAGAAAAATTGAGATTTGATGTTCACGATACAGCAGAATTCGTATGATCTCGTATATTTCTTCTCTCTGGTGACCAAATCAAAACACTGAGGAAGCAAACACAAAAGTTTCAGGGTACTATGGGTAATTACAATACAATATATGAGTGGAAGGTGTAAATTAAGAAGTTAAGGTACTATTGAGAAATATATTAAAATATTAGGGAGGAAAGTATAAATAAACAAGAATAAGAATGAAGAAGACGAAAGCTTTTTTTTGTTTTTTTTGTGTGTCATTGTGTGAATCGGACCGTTGAAAGGCACTCGCCAATTCTGGCTAAACGACCGGATCGTTTTTTTTTTTGAGAGAAAAATTCGGTGCCATAAATGGCGAATTTGTTCTTCGATTTCTGGATTGAAACTTTCTTAGACATTTCCGTTGAATCTAATAATTTCTGTTTGGTTCACGCGTTTGAGCTTCTTTTTTTTTGTGTTGCTTTTCGATTTTTCTGGATTTCACTTTGCTGTGATTTCCAAAATTTCGAGATGGGTTTTTAGGAACAGAGATAAATTTGGTAACTTTGGTGTAATTTTGAGTTCTCAATCAACCGATGTGAATGTGAATGTGATGATTGATTTCGTTAATTTTTGTAGATGACGACGATGAGAAACGCGAGACCTGTTCACGTTAGGAATAAGAGTACGGAACCAGGAACACCATCTTCGCCTATGATGACGTCTCCTTTGATGCATCTTCATACACGTTCTGGATCCAATGCTTCGAGTGCTAAGAAAGCTCAGACAAAAGCTGCTGCTCAGAGACTTGCGGCTGTCATGTCAAATCAAACAGGGGACGACGAAGACAGTGATGACGATCTTTCCTTTGACTATAATGCTTCCTCCTCCGGTACAGGCAGCATTGGACTCGCTGCTGGAAGATCTCATCCTTCTCGCTCTCCAGTGGTAATTTCAAATCATCTATGTGGTAGCTTTGCTAATTTCTCAATTTGTCTCTTTCTAGGGATTTTATGTGATACTGTTTTTCTTGAATGACAGGTAAGGAACCCTATTGCAAGGCGTCCTCAGAGGGCAACTCCACAGTTAGCTGATGATGATAATGATGATGATGACTTTTCAGTGGATGTATCCAGCACCAGACCAAGTATTGGACTTTCTAGTGGAAGAGCAATGAGACCTCAGTCTCCTGTGATGGTTGTTTTAACTTCTTTTTGCTTGCCAAATGTTTCTTGGCTTCAACTTCCTTATTATGCTAATACCCTTTTTTCGTGCAGACTAAAATTGCACCCCCGAGACGGACGCCACCAGCTAATGAAGATAATAAGAATGACGACGATGATGATGATGATGTTGTTTCAGTAGATTATACAATTGGTAGGCCAAGTATTGGGCTTGGAAGTGGGAGGGCAATGCGGCCACAGTCTTCTATGGTATTGTTCCGATTCTTGAAAACTTGCTGACTGTAGGTTTTGTTCATGTTTCTCAAAATTTCAACATAAGTTTAACGTCTAGATTAAATAATTTGGAAAGCACAGAACAAAAGCCAGCCACAAGGGCGTCCGGTGATGCCAGTTCATCAGCCAGCAGATGACGATAACGAAGATGATGAGACTCCATATGTTTATACAAGTGGCATTCCAAGTGTAGGACTTGCTGGTGGAAGGGCAGCACGGTCACGTTCTCCTCTGGTATTTACTTTGTTAGACATTATCGATTTAAAGAATTTGTGAGTCATGTTGCTAGCAGGGAAATTTCTGAAATCTCTTGCTTTTTTCATACTATTTTTCGAGTGTGTTCTTGCTAGTTAAACTTGACCTATCACTGTGTACTACAGACAAAAACCCCTCCATTGAGGCATTCACAAGCATTAGCTAAGTCACCAGCCAATGGAGACGGTGATGCTGATTTTGATGAGTCGTATACTAGTGGCATGCCAAGCATAGGACTTGCAGGTGGACGTTCAATGAGACCTCGCACTCCTTTGGTAAATTTAGTCTCGATAATGTAACCTCTAATAGTGAATCATGAACTAGTTATCACTAAAAAATGATATTTTGTCAATCAAGAACCAGTTTGATATTTTAAGACATGATAGCTCTAGAACACTGTTTATTGGTGTTTTGAAGATTGTAATAGTATCACCATTTCATTTGTGTTTATAAGCATTATGGCATTAACCAGGAAAGAAGAGTGTGTAGTTAACCGTTTTGGACTATCTGCATCAGCATTAGATGTTTCATGCCTCAAAGTTTGTAACTCATTCTTTACTGTTAGCATCAGTTTTGTTTTGTTGCTTTTACGTCTTCTGAAACTTTGTCTATTTTCCATTAGTCAATTCGTACTAAGGAACAACCTCAGACCGGACTTCCAACTTCAAGTAGCCGATCCACATCATACGAGGATTCTACAGAACCTTCAGCTATTTCAACATTGACGAGTCATCCATCTCAGACAACCAACCAAGTGGAGCAATCTGCATCCGCTCGTTCTGTAGTCTCTAACAAATCATCCCAGTCTCTCAGTGCTCTGGATCAACCTCCATCAGCTCTTTCATCTTTTAGTGGTCGTCCAATACGGACAGTTCCTTTAATGCCATCTTCGGTGCCTATATCACTTAAACCAGTGACTCCTGCGTTTCAATCCGACACGCCAACCAATCTTCGAAAAGACAAAAGGTAACTAGCATATTCAAACTAAGTGCTGGATATGTTAGAGGATGCTCATTTAGTCATCATTGTTCACATCTGCCCACTTCATACACATTCACCTACTCATGTATTTAAAGTGTGATCTTAGTTCAGTGGTTTCTGTCCATTAGCAGGTTTTCCATGGATTTGGGAAGCTCTGGCAACTTAAGAGAGTTAGGCAGCCAACGTTCTACTTCAGCTTTGCAAGATGAGGTTTGCTTTCTTCAGGAGCTGATAATATATTTTCATGAAACGCATTAACTAGTTCAGTCTATATTTTCGATTTCTGAGTTCCTGGTTATTTTGTCTCTAACTCATGCCTTTTCCTTTTGTAGATTTTTGTGGTTAGAGCTTTCCTTACACTTTACGCTTTTGATTCCAAGATTTTTCGTTTTCATTTCAGGTTGATATGCTACAAGAAGAAAATGAAAGTTTGTTAGAAAAGGTGATGGCAGTAAATTTTCACAGTTTGTGTCAGTAGGCATTAGTTACTTCGTTTGATGACATCTCTCCTGAAATTACATTGGCGAATTTGAGAATTCTCTATCTAAATTTTGTCGTGGATGTTGCTAATCTCAGGGAAAAACCATATCTTATGTGTATCAGTCTAGCAGATTCTTTGTGAAGTTAGATAATACCTGTACATTTTACTATAGTTTGCATCCCATCCTAATTTATGCATCCCCAGCTTCGACTTGCAGAAGATAAGTGTGACGAAGCAGATGCAAGAGCTAAGCAACTTGAGAAACAGGTAAGCAGATGGTTCATGCCTCAGAATAGCATAGAAGTCCCTTCTTACGAACTGTTTGTATCATTAGTCTGTGTTTCTTTTCTGGAACTTTAACTACATCTATAAACTCAAAGCTGCTTTTTATTAGGTTGAAATCCTTGGAGAAGGTGTTACTATGGACGCACGTCTTTTAAGCAGGCAAGCTTCAGTTTATGTGCAACTTTTAGTTGACATATGCAAATTTTCTAATTCTGTGAATGTGTTTCTTACTTCAGAAAGGAGGCAGCTCTACAACAGAGAGAGGTTAGTGTCCGATCAAGTTTCTACATGATCCCATACATTATTTTTAAATTATAAAGTTCTAATAATTATGTCTGCCTACCATCATTATCAGCAAATGAAGTGTCCAAACGTGAATTCAGTAACTTGCTTCTGCATTTCTTAATACAACTTATTTCTCCATTTTTGTATATGCAAAGGAATTTTTTCAGTGTAGATGGTTTTGACAGCTGACTCATTATGCGTTGTGATATTAGTTTAGATCTTGACAATCAAAAGTAACATAATCCACAAAACCATTTCTTTTCAGGCTGCTTTGAGAGTGGCATCACAAAATCATGGAGGAAGGAGGGAAGATGTTTCGGCTCTTCACACAGAAGCTGAGGTACTTCAAGTTTAGGTATTTTGTTGTTCTTACTGGCATCTGTACTAACGTTTTAGATCTTGGTTTGGATTTAGATCGCTAGGGATGAGGCAGCATCTTCTTTAGAGCAGCTTCATGAAGTTGTATCAGAGCTTAATTCTCTTAAGACCGTGACCAAGAGATTGATATTGACTCAGGAGGAAATGGTACGCTACTGTTTAAGGTTTATACATTTTGTTTCCATTTAGTGTCTTTTCATGTCGATATCTTCTCATCTATAGCTCTTTATCTTAGGAAGAGGTTGTTCTGAAGAGGTGTTGGCTTTCACGTTATTGGGGCTTATGCGTTAGACATGGTACTACCTTGACTTCTTACACATATTATAGTCTATAAAACAGATCTTTACACTGATATTACTGTAAATTTCTCTAAATATTGTACATAATGGGCTAAAGTTGGGCGAAATGTTGTGGCAGGCATTCAAGCGGATATTGCAGGAGCAAAGCATGAATACTGGTCATCATTTGCACCTCTTCCTTTAGAGATTGTTCTGTCGGCAGGAAAAAGAGCAAGGGATGGAGTTTCACAATGTAATTCTTTCATCTTGGTGCAGAAATTTAACGGTAGATGTTTAGTATTATTCTGACCTCGCTCGTTCTTACCCTCTGATTTCCCCACCAAGCAGCTAACAACACTAAAGGCGAAAGAGAAAAATCATTAGAAAATCTGCAAGAAACTTCTGGGGAAGGAAATGTCGAAAGCATGATTTGGGTTGAGAAAGGTTTGCGGGAGCTGGCTTCACTAAAGGTGAGAAAACTTAACATAACATGAGAACTTTTCTTGTCGCCTCTATCCATTTTTTAGAAGCAAAGGTCTGTAGTTAGATGGTTATTCAAGAGGGTTTTAAGTATCATCCGTTGCTCTGTCTTAAAAGGTTCAGGAAGCCGTTGCGTTTGTCATGGCTCAAAATAGACGGAGCTCATCATCAAAGTTTTTTGTTTCAGGTGATGATGACCAAAGATCTACGTTGAAACGATACTTAACTTGTATATGCATCTGCTTGATGTTTCCTTGAACATATACTATTAACCTTTTCCTAATCCATATTTTATTTTCCAATATTCATAGACGAAGTGAAACTGCCAATGGATGGTCAATTTGAAGCCTTTGGTAAGTCAATAATTTCTACAACATGATGTTTTTGTTATTGATCATTATCACACGAAGCACTATTGTGATCAGACCCTAAGCAAGGTCATGTCATTATATGATAAAACCCTGATTTTTTTCCCTCGAACGTTCTTTATGCATTTTGGTTGTCCCAATCAGAGTTAAGCGACGAAGAAGTTGAAGATGTGAGTTTTAAACAGGTAAAGAAAATCACATCACAATTATCAGGTAACGTTAGGTGTAAGTGTGACCATCTCATTGTGGCTTTGGATACAGGCATGGCTTTCATATTTCTGGAGAAGAGCTAAGAACCATGATATTGAATCTGATCTAGCGGAGGAGCGTCTCCAGTATTGGATAAACCAAGGGACTCGATCTGCCACGTCACAAGATGCTGTTGATGGTACAGTATTCTTTACTCACTCTCACTGACATTGAGATGTATGCAAATAAAAGCAAACATAAATATGAATTTGGGTAAATTTAACGGGTGCAGTTGAAAGAGGGCTAATGGAGCTGAGGAAGCTGAACATAGAGTCACAGCTCTGGCAAAAATCAAGGAAAGGGCTTGACCATGAATCCAACCCTTCTCATCTTGAGCTTTCCTTCTGATTAGTGCTCTCCTTGTTCCTATCTTTTCCCCATTTCCCCTCTTTACACACAACAGTACCAAGAATAAAACTTAATTTTCCCCATTTCCATGAACCATATCGTTTGCTAACTCCATTGCTTCTGCTCTCTATCCAGTAAATCCAGTGCCTTCATTAAGCACAAGATAATTACTTTCGTTAGGCCTACATCCATTTCCCACAATTGATTCCAAAACATCGATGGCGTCCTCGATCCTATGAGCTTTACAAATTCCCAAAAGAACAATGTTGTATGTAACAACCGATGGATGAGACCCTCTAATACTGTACCAAATGTTACAAACTTAAAGACTCGAGTTCTGTCAACATTTCTTTCCATTTCTTTACTTAGTTTTCATTTCTTTCAAAAAAAACGCTCTCAGGTTTCTAGAAATATGAAACGAGACAAAACAAAATCCAACGGAATAAGCGAGAATGGGATTGGTAAATGTGAGAACTCATAAAAAGATATTAGTGTCTCAAATTAAACTTATGATTTTTTTCACATTTATTTCTTACTTTTTGTTTATATATTGTTTATGTTTTGCTTATCTTCTTCTTAATAGTTTTGTTTTTAAACTTAATTCATATGTTTATAATTATAATGTATTGACAAAATTTGTAATCAAATATAATTTATCTATAAATTAAATTCATTAAAAACTTAATTTGGTTAAGATACTTAAGATGTGGCGGAATATTATTAAGCTTTTTTTTTAATCTTAAAAAAAAATCATTAATAATTCAATTGAGATGTAAAGAATGGATCTGTTATGTTATACAACATTAGTATTCTATCGAAGGTCTCTTTTTAGATTTTGTCATTGTAGATGATATCTACATTAGGAATGTCTTCTTTACATAAACTAAACAACTGCTTCACGCTAATTCCTCATATTAGTCTTTTCTGCTCTCTCGTTTACACAACATTAGTATTCAAATTCACGCGTAATTCCTCATCAAACAACACCTAATGAGTTGTGTTGTTATCCCACTTTTACCATTATGGTAAAAGTGGTTGTTGCATACTTGCATGAACTTGTACTGCAAGTTCTCTTTGCTTTTATATACCCTAGATGAGCTAGCTAGTTACACAGCATCTTTCTTCAAAGCAAAACTAATTTCTACACATCATCGTTGTATTCTGAAACATCATGAAAGGAGAAGGAGACGAAGGAGGTAAAGATCAGATAAGCCAGATAAGCTTTTCTGACTTACCTGATGCTCCCCTTGATCTCCTGAAAAAGGGGTGCGTCAAGAGGAGCGTCAAAGCTTCAGCGGGTCCGATTATCAAGGCCATGGATGCTGCCGGGAAGCCTATCCCTGGGTCAACCCCGCGGTTGCAAATACCGTCACCAGAGCACAAAACTGTGTGGCTCTGGTTTTAGGCATGGCCAGCAAGGTGTACAATGCTCCTCAAGCCAAAAAAAATCTAGGCCTGGCAGTTGGATCTCTTGCTCTTACTGGGGCTGCCCTTCTACATTCAAGGAAGGAGGAGTTGAAGAAGGAGGCTGAGCATCGGGAACTCAAGGATTACTGAGGCTGCCCTGCAATCTAGTCATCATTCCTATCCCTGCAATCTAGTAAACGATGCTTCGATTTTGGCTACCACAGTAAGTATTCTACTGAAGGTCTCTGTTTAGATATTTTGCCATTGTAGAATGTAGATGATATCTACATTAGGATATATATATATTTTTTTACATAATCTACACAACATTAGTATTCTATTAAACAACATTAGTATTCTAGAAGGTCTCTTGTTTAGATTTTGTCATTGTAGATGATATCTACATTAGAAATGTCTTCTTTACATAAACTAAACAACTGCTTCACGCTAATTCCTTATATTACTCTTTTCTGCTCTCTTGTTTACACAACATTAGTATTCAAATTCACGCGTAATTCCTCATTAGACGTTGTGCTGTTATCCACTTTTACCATTATGGTAAAAGTGGCTTTTGCATGAACTTGTACTACAAGTTCTTCTCTGTTGTTATATACCCTGAGCTAGATGAGCTAGTTGCACAGCATTAGTTTCCTTTTTCTTTCTTCAAAGCAAAAATACTAGTATAGATAATTTGAGGTAGAACCCTAAATTGTATCTTTTTGTATATAATCCTCTATTATAAAAATTAACTTGTTGTATCTTTGACTAGTTAAAATAATAGAACAGATTTAAAATGATTATTTTTGACTGAATTTAATTTTTAGATAATTTATATTTGATTACAACTCTGTCAATACATTATAATTATTAATATATGAATTAAGTTTAAAAACAAAATTATTAAGAAGAAGATAAGCAAAACATAAGTAATGTATAAACAAAAAGTAAGAAATATATGTGATATAAACAAAAAGTAAGAAATATATGTGATATAAACAAAAAGTAAGAAATATATGTGATATAAACAAAAAGTAAGAAATATATGTGATATAAACAAAAAGTAAGAAAGTAAGTATTTATAAAAGTATTTATAGTGTCTAAACATTAAAGAGATCGTAGGGTTTTTTTGTGTGAATGTGCAGAGATAATCTTGGTGATCAAGTATACAATAACTTGAAAATATTACAATTTTGGATGTAGTTATAATATATGCTAGTAATATAATACACCACTAATCATGAGTGTGAGTGTAGTTACTGAAGTATATCATGTTTTCTTTTCCTATAAGATCTGCAAGTGTAGTTAATATATTGATAAGTCGAAGATTTGATGAGAATATTGTAATTGTAGTTAGAACATTAAATTATTTGTTGTTGTTTTTTTGCAATTTTTAGGGATTAATTTTACAAATTTTTTTATAAATAAGTATAACCAAAAGTACACAAAATGTACTTAAAAATGTTAAATATAGATAAATGCACGCTAATCATCATGTGTTTCTCCTTTCATTTCTGTTTGATTTTGTTTTTAATTATTTTGAATCACTATATAATAAATAAAGTTCATAAAAAATTTAACTTTTTGATGCATATTTTTTATTCGAATTACAAGAAAATGACATACATTACTCAATTAATACATTAAAAAAGTTTTTAAAATGATTTATAACCATATTATAAATAAAATCAAATGAATTTAAATTCGAATGACCATGAATAATTGTGTAACCGGATATGAGAACGAAAAAATGAACCAATATGATCTCGGTTTAAAATGAGAGATTCAGGGTTATATATAACACATTCAAAACTTAAGTCACAAGATCGGAAACAACAGAAACTGTTAAGGACTTACATGTGATATTCTACAAGTCAATAGATCNGGGGGGGGGGGGGGGGGGGGGGGAGCTTTCGTATCGTATCATCATCATCCCAATTCCAAAACCGGTCGTGTCGTCGAGAGAGAGAGAGAGAGAGAGAGACGGAAAGAGTCTTGAGAGAATGGGGAGAGAAGTAGCGGAGAGCTGTGTAGACACTATGTTGATGGAGATGGTGGCTATGTACAGTGGTAGATTCTACGCTAACAAGCCGGAACTCGCCGCGAGGAGGATCGAAGCCATTGGTTATCAAGTCGGCCACCAGCTCTCCGAGAGGTTTGTTTTCTTCTTTCGATCTGATTCTTCATCTATCAGTGAGATTTTTTCTCGGGAGGTGTATGGAATGTTAGTATTAGCTGTAGATCTGAGGGATGATGGCGAAGTTTTATATCATTAGCGTTGATTCTCTGATATTGGATTTGTCATATATCTCGAGTCTAATTAGCCAAGAATGTTTGAGAGTTTGATCTGAGTTTTATATTTAATTTGGGTTTTAGTGTTGAGCAATTGTCAAATCTTTTGGAGATGAATTTAGTACTGACCTAGGAATTATTAAGAAAAATTTGGAACTTCAACTGGTTCTTCTTGTTTCTTGGATTTTAGGTGTTATACTTATCAATGGTTGGCTCTGAGTATTGCCATTGCTCAACAAATTTGAATCTGAGATCAACTGTCATGAATTCGGAGTGCATGTTTTACTGAATTGAAATAATAGACTCAGTTTAGTTTCTCATTGCTCTAATGCAATGTTTTTGGTGAGAAAACTATTTATGTTACCTAAGAAATATGACTCTCAGAAGATTTGATTATATCAGTAAGAAAATAGTATTCCGTTGACATGTATCAAAAGAATGATTTTAGCCTGTGGAAGCAGCTTTTGTTGCAATGTTGTATGGTGGAAGATAGATACTGCATATTATTGTATTGTGCATAACTCCATCCTTTTTAATGTCATTAGGTACACTATGGAAAGACCAAGGTTCAGTGACCATTTAGAGGCAATCAAGTTTATCTGCAAAGACTTCTGGTCTGAGGTCTTCAAGAAGCAGATTGATAATTTAAAGACAAATCACCGGGTAAGATTTCCTTTAAAAAAATTGGAATTTCTCACCAATGTTTTTTTGTGTGTGTTTATCACAAATGTTTGTTACTTCAGGGTACTTTTGTATTGCAAGACAACAAGTTCCGGTGGTTGTCTCGTGTCTCAATTGACTCTTCATCTGAGAAAGAAACCGAAGATCCGTCGACTCCAGGGGAAAGCAAAGCAGCACAAGCGGTGAGCATGTACCTGTATTTCCCATGCGGGATCATAAGAGGTGTCCTCTCCAACTTGGGGATACCTTGTGCTGTCTCTGCAGACATATCAAGCCTTCCCACATGTAAGTAGTATATACTATAAAGGTTGCCTTTATCGTCTTTCAAATGATCTGTCTTCAGTATTTTCAAAATCACACATCGGAGAGGAAGAAAGATTAAAAAGTGGGTAAAAATATTTGCTTAAAATTTGGTATGTAGGTCGAGTCATATATATCATAAACCTGTGTTACCTGTCATCATTTTAAGTTGCTACGGGTTGGTAAGTAACCTTCTCTCATGTGCTTTCACAGGCTCTTTCGTGATTCGGGTCAAGGCTTGATTCTGCATCTAGCAGGAGTTCGTCCGTCGGCTTTATACTTTCAAGGAAGGTAGATTCTTCGGACCTGATGTAACTAAAGAAACCTTTGCGGTTTTTTGTTTTTTTGAGACACATTGGCCTTTTGGTAAGAAACAGTGTTAAAGGTTTCATGTTGGTTATCATTTTTTTTCCTTTTTAATGTAAATTTTTTTTATTGAGATCTCAAAAAAAAAAAAAACGAAAAACGGGATTTTTTTAAAGTAATGATCAAATGAAAGCTCAACAAGCATATCTCTCGTTAATAAGCCCATCTAGCCAACTTTATTAACAGCAGATACGTCGGGTTAATCCGGCGGTCACGGTGAAAAGGAGAAATAAACGAGATACAGAAAACTATTTAATTAACCAAAAGGTGTACAATTAGGAAAACTATTTAATTCAGATTATGAAAAAGAAGAAAGGTTTTATTTATATATTACTAGAATTTGTACCCGTGCATGCTCGAGATTTTAATTTAAAATATTTTTTATCAATAAAAATTGTTGAGCTCAAATATAATCATTCCAACTTTGAGTATAAATCTATGTAAATATTAAACTTACTTTACCCAGTGATATACAATATATATATTTTTGAAGATAATATTTCTTTGTTATATTGGTTATATCTATTTGACTATTTGCAATTTTACTGGGATTATAGTTAAATTTTTTATCAATAAAAATCATTAAATATAATATAATTTGAAGATTAAAAGATAAATCTATATAAATGTCGTACTTATTTTGATAATCTATATATAACATATATTGTCTAGTGTCGCAATAATTTTGTCGACAATCTTCTTACCTTTTATCTTTAAAGAGTTCTTCCATATTCATATCTCATGAAAACATAATTTTAAAAGTTTTAACGTCAATGTCGATCGGTGACTTTATTATAGAGACCATTTAAACATATCAATATTCTATATTAAATGCAAATATACAAAGTTTTGAACAGTTTTAGTGTTATGTCGCTACAATGAAGTTGTCCAAATGCATCATCTGCCATAATATAATTTTCGACTAAGTCAAAATGCTTAAATGATGAAACGTTTAAACCCTACAATGAATATCTATTCACTAATCCAAGTTACATATTTTTCTAAAATCTCATATGTTATTTGCATATGTTAATTTTGTGATGCAACCCCATCTTCGTCTTCTCAAAAAAGAAACATAGTGTACTTTAAATGATAATATAAAGAAACATAATCTCATATGTTATTGTACGTTGTTTTTACCAATGTTTTGGGTTAAAAGCATTTGATAATATATATATGTTATATTTGTTATATATGTTTTATATCATGTTATAAAACTGTAGCTTTAGTTGATAATATACCTTATGGGATATGCTATACAAATCACATGCCACTTTTTGTGACGGCTTACATATCATTTTTTCTATATTTCCTCACCATTGATTTTGTTTTTTTAGATAGATTATTTTTTCAAATATTTTTTTCATAGTTTTTCCAAAAAAAAAGTGCGCCCTTTACAATATCTTTGTTTTAGATCAAAATTTTTAAGTTAAGTTAAATTAAGTAATTATTTTTTCTGTCATATAAGTAAAATTTAATAATAAATCTTTATGATATATGTTTTTTAGAAACTAATATTTTACTTCAATTTTCTTTTCATGTTTATATTTTTATAAATACAAATACATAACTTGTTTTTTTACTCCACCATGCATTAAAATCTTACTTACATTCTAAAACTCATTAATCCATTCTAAATTTTGGAATATACTAATTTTTTGGTTATAATTTTAATAATAACATCTTTACTAAAACAAATTTGTAGTATTATTTTTACTATTTTAAAATTTTCATTTATTTTACTTAATTCATTTTAGATAGTTATTATTTTTATTATTTACTAAAAAATTATATTATTGTTTATACTATTTTAAAATTTAATTAAATTTAGTTAATTCGTTTTATATTTATTTTTTACTATTATTAATTATAAATAATAAATATGCAATGAATGGATATTAAAAATAATATTTTTTATGCAAAAAAATTGATTAGGTGGATGCTGATGTGGAGGAAAGAGAAGTGAGCAAAGTTAACTTTATATATATAGATATTCATAATCTTTTCATTTCCTCTCCTCTTCGTTTCATTCAGTTTAGGTTTTTTTTTTTAATCTCCTTACGAATCTGACTCCCTGTGTAAGGTATTTTGAGTTCTGATATCAGAATTATAATTTACAATTAGGTTGAGTGTTCAGAGAGTCTTGTTTAATTGCTCTCTGCTTTAGTTTCAATTTCTTGTCTCTTTAATGTTTATTAGCAGCGCTATATAGGTAGAGTTTTGCTTACTCTTAACGTTTTAAAATTAGGTTAATCACAATAGTACTCTGGATTTTGCGTTGTGTAGGGACTATATATGAGCTATTGGTTCCTTTGGCTTATTTGTTTGTTTTGTGGAGACTTAGTTAGCTGATCCGGGAAAGGGAGGTCCTGATAAGAGCGAGCGACAATGGTATTTAACAGAGAAGAGGCTGCGAGGGCGAAAATGAGGGCTGGTGATATTGTACGCACGTTATTGACGCGTTGCGTGAACTGTGGCCATGGACATACATACTCGAGAGAATGTATGAACAGAGTAATTATGCACTGTACCGTTTGCCAGAAATCTTACGTTGCGTGCAGCAAAGGTGACGAACCTAGTAGTTCAACCAAAAGGCAGAGAGGAAGCGTGGAGGAACTCGTCAAGAATGTCTCTGAGGTTGATGGCTTTGATGCTGCTGAGAGGACTAAAGGAGACAAGAGGATGAAGCACAAGGCAGAGGAGGATTACACTCAGCTCCAAAAAAGGAAGGATGAATTGGAAAAGCGTATAGATGAGTACACGCTTAAGCAACACGAGGGATTTATGCATGCAGATATTAAAAAGAAAACGCATGTGGTGAAGCCTGAGTCCAGTGACATCATGAAGGTCATGGCAGATAACAAAGACTTTCTCTCGGTTTTGAGAAACCAAACGATCCGTCAATCTATTGAGGCCGCTAGAAGGCAAGCGGCTGAAATCATAGCTGGTTCTGAAAAACAGAAACATCTTCCACATGAGTTCAAGACAGTTCAAGACGCCTTACTTGAGAGACTTCAAGATTTAGAGACGAAGGAAACGCAACGGCAACAGAGAAGGCAAGAGCTCGAAACGATGGTTCTAAGAATACATGAAATTCAAAACTTGCAGACAAAGATTGCAGAACTTCATCATCAGCAACGTCTCAAGGAAACTCTCACTATGAAATTAGAGGAGGAGGACTCTAAGCAGCTGCCAAAAACCTCTGGTCTACTTGATCTCATAGGTTTAAGGAAGCAGGTTGAGGAACAAAAGATTAAGTTGGAATCGATAAAGGAACAGGTAGCATCTACAAACCGAAAAATGGACATGCAACAAGAAAGACTCAACACTGTTAATAATAATGTAAGATGGGTAGAGGATAGAATCCTCGACGAAGAGGCCACGCAAAGGGAGGTTAAAGAAACCTATGACAGAAGAAAACTTGACCTGGCCCGGATTAAAGCGGAACTGGATTACGAGAAGCGTGAATCAGCACAACTACAAAGGAAAATCAGTGACGACGTCATTGAAAATCCGCCAGGCCAACAAGTCAATCGCCACTACTAGTTCAAGATTCTGATTACTCTCCAAGGAGCAAAATTTCTAGTTGCATTTTATTATTATTTCGTTTTTGCTCTGCTTTACATTATGTAGTTTGAAGCTACCGGTTTATCCTCAATCAACGCTACCGGTTTAAGTTTGAAGTTTCTTTTTGTGCAACAGAAGAAAAAAAGAAATAGCTCAAGACCACAATAGTTTATATTCTATAATATACCAAGAGTTTTGAACAATTATACCATGAATCGTACAAAAATGCCACAATAGTTAATGGTTTTTTTTTACCTTTTTTTAATGAACATTGTTGTGTATTTGGCATTAAAAATGAAAATATATTTATTCTTTATATTACATGGTCGTGGAATGCAATTGGTTTTAAATAGTTCCAGTTTCTTTAAAATTGATTATACCGATTACAATTAGGGATGCAATTTTATAATACTTAATATTGAACAAGTATTAGTTTCTCTATTCTATATAATATAATAATATACCAAGTGATTTTAAACAATTAAACCATGAATCGTATATAAAAAAGTATACAAAAAATGCCACAATATATTAATGGTATTTTTTCCTTTTTAATAAATATTGTAGTGTTTAGCATTAAAAATGGAAATTTATTTATAAGAGATTTCTTATCTATGTATAAAATGAAAAATATTAGATCCAAAAAGTAATAAGCCCATCAAGTCTTAATCCAACGGCTGTTCTTCATTCAATCTGAACGATCAGTCAGGAGATTTCTAATCGCAACGGCTACAACATCAGTCAGGCCATTTAACTCTGTCGTCAACTCGTCATCTCCTCCCTCCTCCCTCCTCCTGCAGAACCTAAAACAAAAATTCAGATACCAAGAGATCGAGAGCTTAGGTGAGCACTTTGATTCTCGCTAAAGCCTGCGTTTATCTCTTCAGAAACTCTCTTTTCCCTCTAATTGAGTTTTTGCTCCACTTTGATTTAATGAAAAGTTAGGGTTTTTTTTGTTGTTGTTGTTGTTCTTTGATCGTTTCATGGGTTTTTGTAATCTGACTTCAGTTTGATCTTGTTGTTTTCTATTATACATAGGCAAAGATTTGTTCGTTACTTAATTAGGGGTTAGGGTTTCTCTTCACCTTAGCTTTGGGAATTTTTCCTCTGTTCGTCCTCTCGGAGCTACTAACAAAAGCTTTCATTTTTTATCACCTGTGTTCGATTTATCAACAATGTATGCATTTCCTGGATACTTTTTTTGCTTAGATCTAAGATTCTCTCATCTCCTTTTTTTTTTTTTCAGGTTTTGGAGATTTTTGAAGACTGAAATTTCATAAACTTGTTTGGGTTTGTTGCTATGGAGAAGTCTAGTTATGAAGAAGAACTCACTGAGTCAAAGAGACAGTATCTCCACAAATCAGTTGAGAAACTTAAAGCTGATGCTTCTGAAATCATAGCCTACTCCCGTCGATTGAAGGGTTTGCGTAAGCATTTTGAGACTGTTGAAGACAATATCAACAGGAGGTCTGGAGAACTAGAGTTTAAGGAGAAGCAGCTGCAGATTTCGAGCTTAGACCTTGACAAAAAGAGTCAATCTTTTGAAGCAGAAAAGTCTAAAGCTGGTGATTTGAAGAAATTGGTGGAAGAGTGCACTGAAGAACTAAGGTCAAAGAGGAATCAGCTGAGTGAGAAACAGAACTCATCGGCAAGGATTCAGGGAGAGATTGAGGTAAGGAGTAAACAGTTGAAACAGGTCAAGTCTGAGCATGTGAGGCTTTGCAATGAGGTTCTTAATATTGAAGACCGTAAGAGAGAAGTGAAAGAAGAGACAGCTAGAAAGGCAGAATATTTGTCTTTGATTCTTGACAAGATTGAAGAATCTAGCAAGCAGCTTGCGAGCGTAGATGAGCAACTAGATTCGCAACAGAGACGGCTTGCCACTCGGTCAATGGAGCTAGTTTCTACAGAGAAGAAGTTGGGATGTTTGAGGGAATCCATCGAGCTTTCCAATTCTGACCTTCAGCTGAAAGAAAACAAGATACAGTTGCTAAACAATATCATAACGGATTGTAGTAAAAGGATTGACTCGAAATCCCAAGAAGTGGAGGAAAGGCAAAAGTTGATTGAGAAACAGACCGATGAGCTTGCTGTGTTGCAGAATCAGCATGATACTATAAAGCAGCTTATCCAAGCACTATCCGAAGAGCTTGTTGCCAAGGAGAAGACACACAAGGAGATTTTGGAGACTATCTGCAGAAGCTCCTCTGAAATGGAAGTAAGGGCTAAAAAGATTAGAGCAGCAGAGGCTGAAGCAACTGATTTGAATGTAAGATCTGAATGGTTTAGGAAGGAGGTTACAGGTAAAGAAAAGGAACTTGATCTGCTCAAGAATCAACATGATACTGTAAAGCAGCTTATCCAAGTACTATCTGAAGAGCTTGTTGCCAAGGAGAAGACACACAAGGAGATTTTGGAGACTATCTGCAGAAGCTCCTCTGAAATGGAAGCAAGGGCTAAAGAGATTAAAGCAGCAGAGGCTGAAGCTACTGATTTGAATGTAAGATCTGAAAGGTTTAGGAAGGAGGTTAAAGGTAAAGAAAAGGAACTTGATCTGCTCAAGAATCAGATAGAGTCCGAGAAAAAGAAACACATTCAACTAACGCGAGAAATGGAAGAGGAGACGGATAGAAAGAAGAGAGTTTTGGGACTGACTCTTGACAAGATTGAAGGATCGGGAAAACAGCTTGCAACCGTAGATGCGCAACTAGTGTCACGACGGAAACTGCTTAAGATTCGGTCAGTGGAGTTGTTTTCTGCCAAGAAGAAGTTGGGATATGTGAGAAAATCTATCAAGCAATCCATTTCTGTCCTTGAGCGGAAAGAAACGATGATACATACATTGAACAACAAGCTATCAGCTATTGACTCGAAATCTGAAGAATTGGAGGAAATCATAAAGCTGATTGAGAAACATACTAATGAGCTTGTTGTCTTGCGTAATCAGCGTGATTCTATCTGGCAGTTAATCCAGGGACTATCTGAAGAGTTTGTTGCTAAAGAGATGGAGTTGGAATGTGTTGTAGAATCTAACAACCATTTCAAATTTGAGATTGAGGTCAATGAAAAGAGGGTCCAATCATTGAACAGTCTGATAACGATCTCAGGCGAACAGCTTGACATGAAATCTAAAGAGTTGGAGGAAATTCAAAGAGAACTTGAGTTGAGTAAGAAACGGCTGAGAAATATGAGCACTGTTCTTGTTAAGAAAGAGAAGCAGGCAGCTGCAGCAGAAACTGCACCGGTTAATGAGTATGCTCTCACACATCATGAAATCCCAGCAGCTACTCTTTCACGCCATGAAGTGTCCAGTGTTCTTCGAGATTTACCTAATCCAGCAGAATTTGTTCTGGTAGAATTGCAGGACCATCTTAATGTAGAATTGGGTTTTCAAGATGCAGTGCTTCGGATTTTGATTCTTTCGTTTGAGGAGCTCACAAAAATTCAACGACCAGATGATCCTCAACTGCAGAACAAAGCCACACAAGTTGCAACACTGTGGAAAGGGATGATAGCTATCGAAGCTCAAAAATCATCTCTCGAGGTCCTGGCCTTTCTTCTGTTCATTGTGGCATATGGATTAAAGAATTTGATCAATGAAGAAGAAGCTGCTTTACTTGCTTCGTCTATTGCTCATTACGAACAGGCTCCAAGACTCTTCAAGTCTCTGAGTCTCAATACTGAAATCCGAAGTTAGTTTTGTAGCCATCAGATCTTCAGAACCATTTTTTGATATCTCATACATAAGACTTATAAACTAACATTTAACTCTTTCTCTTTTGCAGAGTTTGTTAAAGAGCTCATCAAGAAAAACCAATATATTCCTGCAGTCCGGCTTATATGTCTGTTTAAGCTTAATGGAGAGTTGTCACCCTCCCATCTCTTAAGGAAAGAGATCATCAATCTAAGACGGTCTGCCCTGGAGAGTAGACCAGCTGAATCCTCTCAGGTTCAAAACTCTTATGTTCACTTCCCTGATCTTGTAACTGATTAGTTAACTTATTTAGAGATAGTCACTCTATGTTTGGTTCTTCCTTTAGGCTAAAGACAAAGATGCTGGAAGATTGAGAGCTATACTAGAACTTGTGGCAGATTATAAGCTTGAAATCAACCTCCCAGGAGACCTCATCGCCAAGCTCATGATTGAAAGAGAAAATGCAGCTCCTCAAGTTCGTTGCTATGTAGAGCATGCCACCTCCTCATTAAATCCACAAGCTGCTTCTCCTAATCCGGTTTCTGCACAACGTTCTCTTAATCCGGCTTCTGCTCAAAGTTCAAGTGTGAATCTTCAGGTTCCTAAACCTGAGGTTAAACCCTACTTGAACTAGATCCTAATGTTTCTATATATATGTCTTAAGGCTACTAGTAGGAACCAAAGCAAGCGTGTGTAAGGGATAGATTCATCATCATCTCTCTTTTGCACATAGAATTGTTCTATGGACCAAAAATATTGGCTTTTTGTTTTTAGTAATTGAAGGTTTTATGTAGAGGTTATTTGCGACGTTTATGGTAGCTGTGTAACTAAGCTTATCAATCGAGCTTTCTCCAATTTGAGTTCCTTCATCTCCGGCAACGTAACCAGCGATTATTACCGACGACGGCGATGACAAAAATTTGCTGAGAATTTTTTTAGAGCTCTTTCCCGCAAAAAGAGAAACCTGTAGCCTAGTTTGGAAAACGCTGTCGTTTCACTTTAGCATAGATGGGCTTTTAGGCCCAAGGTCAAGCTTAATGTGATTTTATTGACAGCCGGTCTCCATGTCGTCGCTTTTCGTTTTCTGGTTCAATTTATTTCTAATAACCGCCGGTTTGATTTCTGGTTCTTATAATTACCGCCGGTTTGATTTCCTTTTAATTTCGCGGGTTTTGGAACTTGGAATGGGTCCAATTTAGCAAATTTCTTTTTATTCAACGATCTATGTAGAGGTCATTTTCCTAAACGTATAGAGGTCACTTTATCCCAATTAATAGCTACGTATGAGATGGTTATAAGTTGTTCGTCATAGTTCCCAATTAATATCTTAGGCAAACTTCTCAAGCTATAGGCGCATTCTAATGCTTCCCAAAGTGAGATAGTTATAAGTTGTTCATCATAGTTTCACAATATAGGTCTCAAAGATTGTTTGGGAGGATTAGGATATGATGTTAACTTCGTTGAGTGGCATGCATGTTTTATTATTCTGATATGATGAAGGACTTTGTAGAAAGCTAGCGTTTGGCTTTTGATTGCGCTTTTCAAGTGATCGACTAAATTGTGTGACAATTAGTATCCAACCAATTGGATGATGTGTATTGTACATGTTAATTTACTATGGAAGTAATATCGAAATGAGGAGAGCTATATATGATTGGAAACACAATTTCTTTTTTTACTTTCATTATTTTTATATGGTGTCAAGTGAGAGGTTGAGAATTGTGTTTCCAATCCAATCCATCACCCCGCCCACTAATAGAAAATATGGGGTATACATAGGGGTCAAAGTAGTAGATCTAAAGATTTACGATTGAGATATCGATTTGTTAGCATTGATATCATAATGAATATCACAAGATCTCTAGTTACACTAGAATAACATTTGTTATCTAAAAGTATATATATATACATTTATTTCGTCAACGCCTTTTGTATATACTATACATACGCAAACCACAAATACAACCTCAAGGCTTTGTATATTTTATTCAAGATTAAGAAAAACGTAACGAGACCAATACATGAAAAATACTTTTAGACACAAAACCACAAATACAGATAAGACCACCTCGTTTCCTTCTTCCTCTCATATCAGTTATGAAACGAAGTTGAGCAACGATTAGTCATATGTAACTCACACATATGACTGAATGCACTTAATTTGTAATATCGATACAAAGCACTCGTTAAGAGATATGATTAATTTCTAAACATATCTAACAAGCATATAGACTGTGTACTAAATATATTAACATGTATGTCACATTTCTTATCATTGGATATGGACATGGCATAAATAAGTAATTATGGTACATAAATAGTTCACTATGTTTTTGATACGTATCATGTGTTATGAACTTATGATGCAAAGTGATGTCTAAGCCAAATTGATTGTCTATGTGTATGATGGGGTTGTAACCGTCATATAATTCGGTGACTCCACAAAACCCGTTTGGTTATATATACGATGGGATTCTAACCATGGGTAGCCAGCGGTTATTCCGGCATATGGAGTATGCTATTTATCAATCCCTTAGGTTAGAGGGCATTTTTGAAGCTGTGGCTACCAAAACTCAGAACAGGTTTGCCAGTTTTGCTTTGAGTTGCATCGGGGAAGCATCCTCCTACGGTAACAAAAAGTCATACAGTGGTGCCGGAGAGGAGCCTATGCCATCTCTAGAGTTTGCATTCCAATTACTTTGGCCTTACTAGTGAAGACAGGGGAGCTATGTTATGAGTCATACAAGGTGCTTTGGAACGTGGTATTGAAACGAAACATATAATCCCACATAAGAAATGATATATTATTGACTTAGACTAAAACTTATAATCCCACTTAGACTAAAACATATAA